>NC_133619.1:22930389-23230389 GCF_048593235.1 Sminthopsis crassicaudata | reverse complement strand
TTATTTTAAATTATTCTTTTATGATTATTTTACATCACAATTACTCCATGATTTACCACCTCATTAACCCTTCATTCAAATGTAAAAATAGAACTTCACAAAACCATCCCAAGGACTATATTTTAAAAAGCCATATTAGCACTTCTTAATAAAAAGAATAGCTAACATGTATTTAGCTCTTACTACAAAGTAAGGCAATGCACTGTCTTTTATCACATTATATCCTCTCAATAGCATTCAGTGGTAAGTGCTACTATTACCTGCATTTTACAGATGAGGAAACTGAGGCAAATTTAGGCTAAGTAATTTAGGATGAAACAACTAGTGAGTGCCTGAATTTTAATTTAAACTCAGATCACCTTGAATCCTGGCCCCATGTACTATGCACTTTTCTACCTGTGGAACAGTGAAATAAAATTCATGATTTTCTTTTGAAATTCCATCAAAATAAAATGAATTACCTTAGGAGGCAAAGAAGTCCCCTTCAATGGAAAGTTTCTTTGAAAGGATGATGACCATGGGTCTTAAAGGAGATTTCTGCTTAGGGCCAAATTGGACTAGCTTGCTCCTCAGTTTATTTTCAGCTGAGTTTGTGTAATTCTGTGATATTGTAGATTGCAACTATGTAGAACAAAAGACTGAGAGAATCTAAACTAAAAACAATGCAAGAAAACCTTTTTTTTTTTTTTGCAGTTATAAATGATATAAATATTTATGAGGAAAAAAAACTTGAATAATTGTTACTTATATATCTGAAATCCTAGGAAGATCATATTTAAATTGAAGATGCTTAAGAAATTACATTTATTTTTCCTCAGATTACACAGAAATGTAGCAGTACTAATCCAGCTACTTTAATTTTGTGGGTTTTTTTAATGCAATCAAAATTGCATATTTTTAATTATAGCTTTTTTATGTACAAGATATGTGCATGGGTAATTTTACAGCACTGACAATTGCAAAACCTTTTGTTCCAACTTTTCCCCTCCTTTCCCCCACCCCTTCCCCCAGATGGCAGGTTGACCAATACATGTTAAATATGTTAAGGTATGTTAAGTACAATATATGTATACATGTCCATAGTTATTTTAATGCAAGAAAACTTAATGGTGCAGAGGAAAGAAAGTTGTATTTGAAATTACAAAAACTTGAGGTCAAATTCAATCTCAGCCAATTGCATATTTATGTCATCTTGGCCAAATAGTTGTCTAACTTCAATTTTTCTGTCTGTATTAAGGATGATAAAAGCAATGTGGTTGTAAGGATGAGATAATATTTGCCAAATTTATTTTGCTTGTTTTGTTTTGCAAAATTTTAAATACTGTACAAATGGGAGTTTCTCTTGCCTGCAAATAAGGTGTCTCCTGTAATATTAATTTCATATTTAATCACTTACCCATAATTTAAGCATGGACAATTTGCTTAATTCTTTCTAACTTCTTTTCTCCTTGTCAGCCTTCCCCCCTGGAGATGCTGTATGACTTAATTAACCTTTGGAAAATACCTTGAAAATTGACAAAATTGTATTATGAACTATAGAAGGGAAACTAGTAAAGTAACTTTTGGGGGAAGTAAAAAATTGCAATGACTTATAGCATACCCTTAAAACCATTCAGCAGAAAATCTAACTAAACTGGTTAAAAGTAAAGTAAGTCCAAAATTTTTTACAATTTGCTGAGCAGCAATATGTTGAGACATATCGGATAGTCTCTGTGTAGCAATTTATGTCCTAGCTACTACGGCATAGAAACAGCTTTTGGATCCAATTTAAAAACATGAATGTTCTCGTCTTTACCCTAGAGCTTAAAGACAATTTACAGAAGTAGGACAATATGAAGTATTGCCACAATAAATGGTTGTTTTACTTCCCTTTTATAGCAAAAATTAGGGAAACACTGCAACCACTGTCGGGTCATAAACTATCTTGGCAATAAAACAAATAAAAGCTATCAGGTTTATTTAATTTCTACTGTTCCCTTCATTATTCAAAGACCTCTTTAATGTCCTTCATAGAATCAAGTGTTATTATTTTTTTAAACAAATATTCCAAACTTAAACTCATGGAAGTTATTTGTTCAATTTGCTCAATTGTGGACACATGTTTCCTGAATTTTACATGAGAGTGAAAAAGTCTTAATTTCATAACAATGAAGTAGACTTTTTTGTTGTTTTTCTTTTATTGCTTTTTTTTTTTAAATAACATCGAACAATCATTCAAATGATATTACTTTTTGCTGATGTCCAAGTCACAAAGCATTTTATCTCATTATCAACAGTGGATGATGTCTATATATGGCAACTAAATATCGTTTCACAATGAGCATTATAGCATCATTTTAAAGTATATAATCTCATAACATATAAGAAAAATAATCTGTTATATTAATTATTGGACATCTTTTATTTCATTTATATAAATATATATATGCATGCATATACCTATATATGCATATATATATAGGCATATACATATAAACACACACAAAAAATAATTTATTTAAAAAATGTACTAATAAAAGGGGTAGCTAGGTGGTGCAGTGGATAGAGCACCAGCCCTGAATTCAGGAGGAACCAAGTTCAAATCTGGTCTCAGACACTTAACACTTCCTAGCTGTATGACCCTGGGCAAGTCACTTAACCCCAGCCTCAGGGGGGAAAAAAAAGTACTAATAAAACAGTGTAGTATAGTGGGTAAGGACCTTTTTTGCACCCAAGAAGAATTGAGTTTAAATGAAAATATAAATATAGTTTCTGCATTATTATACTAATCATTTAATCTTTTTATTTTTCCTAGACAACTCCCACATATAAACATATAAATCTATATACACATACAATATGTCTATGCAAATTTATATATACATATATGTATAAATGTGTGTGTTCTCACATAATTCAGTGAATAGAGTTTGCATACTGGGAAATTCCTGATTAAGAACCAAAAGGCAACTACCACAATCAACCAACACAAAATGTTGTTTTTCATAAAATTGGCTTAATATGCAACTATGTACAATAACACATTGAAAAAATCTAAAAGTTGAACCTTATTGCATTATATGAAAGTAATGACAGTTTATTAAAAGTATGAACATTGCTACTGGTCAAGATGGCATGTTCATCATTATTGCAGGAAAAATAATTCAACAAATATTATTCAACTCCAAATAAATTCAACACATAATATATAAAACTCTGTCCCTTCTTTTCCCTTTCAGTCAACAACTTTTCCCCAATTATTTCTAATATTAATGACTTACAAATACTTCACATTTCTCATCACTTTTATCCTTTATAAAATGTGTTCCTCTAAATAAGTCCAAGTTGTACTTAGTGCAAGTATTATTAAGCCTATTTTATAAATGAAAAAAATTAAGGTCAAGAGAGACTAATTGATTTTCTTTAGAACAAAGTTCATAAAGGTCAGAGCTGGGTTTTAAATTTGTTCCTCTAGAAACTGGAACTACATTATGCTGACTGTACCATGTTGAAATTATCCTTCCTCATTTTTAACATTGATTCATATGTTTTTTTTTCCATTCTGCAAGGAGATATAAATATAAAATTAAACAAAATAAATATGTAACATATTAGTAAAAGATGTATTTTATCACTTAGGATTAAATATCCTAAATAAAATGAACACTTTACAAAAGGCAGGCATATTTTAAAGTATTTTAATATCTCTGTTGCTTTTGGTTCTTAGTGACAATCAAATTTTGAAATTTACTATACAAAAAAGAAATTCTGGTGTCCAATGTCAATGATTCTACTAATTGATCAAAAAAAAAACTATTACGATAATGACTACTGTAATTATTATTATTGTTATTATCATTACATAGTCCTGGAAAAATATATTCATTAATTTTCTACATCCTAATTACTGACTGGCCACCCAGACTACTGTTTTGGGAGGGTTCCAAGTAATGCTCCACCTTTTTCTGAACTCCAGTCTCTGAAATTATTTTCCTTCTAATCACCAATTACCTTACATTTTCTATTTCCAACTTTCACTTTCAAGCTTCTTTTTATAAATTATCTTGACCCATAGAATAAAAGTTTCATGAGATTAGATAGTCTTATTTACTTGTATTTATATCTTTAGAATTTACTTCCATGGTTAGCTCAGAGAAAGTATATTTATCTATCAAATCTAGTTAGCTGAATATCATTTTTCTAGGTTCCTGCTGGGTACCAGACTGGATGTTATAAACTACACATATCAAAAGGTTAATTATAAAATAAATAGTAGGAGATAAAGTAAATTATTGGCAATTTGTTCAATTCAGTTACATGGAAGAGAACAAGCCATTATAGAAGTGAAATTTTTTTCGATTTTATTTTTAATATAAAGCATCCTTCATATACCCAACCTTTTTCAATTATATATTATCTGACAATTTAAGATCCATACCTTAAAGATTTGCCAGTTATTCAATTTCTGTCTTCCTTGAACCAGACTTATGATTACATTCATTTTGGAAATTCCCATTAAAAAAATTCCCTCCATCAATGAAGATCAGTCCCCACTCTGCAAAAATAATACTCCAGGGCACTGAGAAACTGAATCAGTTACCCAGAGTTATTAGCATCTCTTAAATAAATTGTATGCATGTGTATAATTATTTTTTTCAAAATGTATTACCCTTCAACATAAATTATTACTTTCAAAATGAAATAAAATTAATAAAGAATATATTTTCTTTCAGTTTAGTCTATTCAGTCCACTTATAGATTTCTAATATGAGCAATGTAGCTTATGGAAAACATCTTTCATGATCCCTATCATTTCAGAGGTAAAAGTGGCCTGAAAAGCCATTTAATCTCACACACATCAAACCAAGAATCCCACTACAGTCCATCATGTAAGTGGTCATTCAGCTTTTCTTTAATAGTAGTGAAGGAGCAAAGTCTTTCTAGAACATGCTAGGATAGATTTCTTTGCATCAAATCTAAATTTCACCTTTATTTTCCTCTGCATTTTATCTGCCACTCTTAATTATTCCCCCTAGGGCTAAACAAAATTTATCTAATCCCTCAAACTCATGAGAATACTTAATAGTTATGCTATAGTCAACTTTCCTAAATTATAAGAGATATGCTATAAAACACTTTCTTAGTATAACTGTATATAATATATAATATATAGTAAGTAGAACTTAACGTAATATATATTACGTTAAGTTCTACTTAATATACATATACATACATTAAAATAATATACATATATTATATATAAGCATTTATATTTATACAACTGTTTAGATACACATATGTGTATTGATCATAAATGTATCATTATAGATTTAACCACAGATATTTCAAAAATCTATAATCAATAAAAATGTGTCTAAAGTCTAATATGTGTCAGGAACCATCTTAAGCTTTGGGGATACCAAAACCTGCATAGGATTTTCTTAGGCCTAAAGGATTTTACAATATAACAGGGAAGACAGCATGAAAACAAATACAGACAAAAATGCATTTTTGTGTATATACAGGATAAATATGAATTGTGGGGGGCCTTAAATGAAGCTAGGGATGTTATTTGAGTAGAGTACAGAGAGAGAGCATTCTAGATATATGGGAGGAAGCAGTCAGAGAAAATAACTGTAGAAAAACTAGAGTGTCTCGTTCATGGAAAAGCCAGGGGGTCAGTCTCACTTAATTGAAAATTTGTTGTAGGGAGTAAAAGGACGGGAAAGGTAGGGAGGATAGATTATGATCATTGGAATGATAAACAATTCATTTTGAATTTTATTTTAAAGTAAATAGTGAGCCACTGGAGTTTATTGAGTTAGGGGCTGATATAGTTCTTGTACTTTAATAAAATCACTTTAATGTCTGAATGAAGGATAGATTGGAGGGGGGGAATCTTGAGAGAGACTGGGTAACCAGAAGGCTATTACAATAGTCTAGTCAATGATTGATGAATGCCTGCACTAGATTGTTGGCAGTTAAGTTACATAGTGGAGAGGTGTTCTAAAGGTGAAATTGAAAGACCTTGGTAACAAAAGAGAGAGAGATGAGATATATAGGAAAGTTTCAAAGGAGAGAATGTTTAGGAAAAAGATAATGAGTTTATTTTAGGTCATGTTGAATTTAAAACATCTACTGGACATGCCAGTTAAGATGTGTGAAAAGCAATTGGAAGGTAAAGATTGTAATTCAGCAGAGAGTTTGGGGAAGAAAAGGTAGATCTGAGAATAAAATATTTAGATATAAGTATAAATATTCACAGCATCTATATGTACAATAGTTAGAGTATCAACACTGAAGTTAGGAGGACCTGAGTTCAAATTTGGCTTCACACACTTAACAATTATTATCTGTGTGACCTCAAACAAGTCACTTAATCCCCACTGAGTCAATTAAAAAAGAAAAATAAATTAATAAATAGATGAATAAATTAATAAATATTGATGCCTATATACAGATATACATACATATAGGTATTGAAATAAAGAAAGGTGGGGAGGGAGAAGAAGACTATTATACTCCAAATCAAGCACCTGGATTTGAATCCCATCTTTTCCATTCACCATTCAAATATTAAACAATAATTATGTGGACATTTTTCACTCTTTCACTAATCCATTCAATTATTCATTGACTCATTTATCTATCATTTATTATGCAGTCATCTTGAGAAAGACTTTGTGGTAGGTGATGAAGATGCAAGGCCAAAATGAAAATAGTCTCTACCTTCTAAGAGCTTGTGTTCTACTGAGAAGGACAATGGCAAAATTAAAAAACAAGCAAACAGACAAACAAAACATCATTTACATAGCTAAAAAAAAAAAAAAAAGTAAGGCTTATCTTTAGAAGAAGCATAGTCCGATTCTTTTAAAAAGACAGGAATTCTAGGTCATATAATCAACAAGATGGAGGACTCAACACTTTCTCCAACATTCAGCATATCTCAACATCTCCAAACTTGGAATTATATTAAAACATTAATGCGATTTCAGCTTTCTCCAGGGCCCAGGACACCAAGAACATTAACTAAGAAACAATTCAGTGAATTTTTGAATTGAAGAATTCAAGAAACTTATAGAAGAGAAGGTTGCTCTCTAGCCCCTAATATGCTCACTCAGCACCCTTCCCTCACAAATTAACATATTCCAGCAGAAAGCCTGTAAGCAGGCTAAACTAAATTTCACAAAAACTCAACTTTGTCTCCCTTCCACTGGAAAAAATAAAAGGCAGAAGCTTTTTTCTCCAGCACAGCACTACAGCAGCATTCTGTTTCAACAAAGCTTATCCAAAGAATAGAGAAGGAGAAAGCCAGAAAATGTAACTATCTCTTTGGCACCATTCAGTCCTTGAAATAAATTGTTCAGCATCAATTTCAGACAAGTTCTGTCCCCCAAATGTCACTTGAGAAAAAAACTTAGATCTGAGAAATGGGAAGTTATCTGAATGGAGAGAGGTTGACATACCATTAAGGGCCACCTTCTAGGGAAATTACCATCAAGGGAAAGGAGTAAGAAATGGAGATTTGAAGGGGAAAAGAGTGAAATTGCCAAGGATCTCAGGAAAAAAAATAATTAAGGAAGGACTCTGAGTACACCACAATGATCATTTAGCATTACCATATGGCATATGGCAACAGGAAATTTATAAAATAAATAATCTCTTTATCATCTATGTTTTCTATATTCTAAATATCAGATATCTATGAATAAATATTTTTAGACAAAAGAAGGTGAATCAATACTTAATGAGCCAGAAAACTTTATAGATTCCAACAAAAATATGGGACCACAGTAGAATATGCCTGAAAGATTTGAATGAGAAATACAAAATGTAAAAGCAAAATATATGATTAGAACAGCATAGAAAATTGGCAGAAGGGAAAATTTGAATCTGTAGTAGCAAACTTCACAAAAGAAATAGAAAAGACATTTATGTTAAAAATGAAAATATAATCTGAAAAAAAGAAGCAAAAAAGCATAATGTTCATCCAACGAAAAACATTGATTTCTAATTCCATTAATCAATACACATTTTAATGTGCTCAAGTAACTCATAAATGTAATAGAGGAAACAACATGAAAATGAATATATACAGGATAAATTGAAGATAATCAGTGGGGAAAAAAGGAACTAGTATTTTTCAGGATGAAAAGACAGAAAAAGTAGAGAAAAGTTAAATCTTAAGTATTAGGCCTTCCAGAAGACCCACCTATCAAGCCAGCACAGAATAGTTAAGTAGGGTCATCCTCCAAACATGTGGTAATAGAGAATTGTCCAATTGGTAATTAGCATCAAGTGCCAGGTTTCAAGTCAGTGGTTCAGCAGATTTGCTATAAGACACCAAAAGCAAGTGAGTCTCTGAACCCCAGATAAAAAGGGACCTGGCCATGCCTCTCCAGCACCAGAAGTCAGTGAGCAACACTGGCCCCAGGGCAAACTACAACAGCTATCACCTCGTTGCCTTAAGAACAGACCTCAACCTTTTAAAAAAAGAGCAAAAAAGCAAAAAGAACTCTAACCATAGACAGCTTTTATGAAGAAAGAGAAGAACAGATCTCACAACTTGAAGATCATAAAAGCAAGCCAGCTCTAGATGAGGCCCAAAGAGCAAAATGAATTGGTCCTCATTTCACAAGGCTCCTTTGGAAGAATTCAAAAAAGGATCTTAAAAAAGAGTTAGAAAAAATGTGGAAAGGAAATGAGATCTTTACAAAATGATATAGAAAACATAAAACAGAAATCATTTGGAGAAAATTCCTTAAAAATAAGTATGATGAAATAGAAAAAGCATATAACTCCCTACAAGAAATTTGATGAAATGGAAAAGGCAAAAAACTCCTTACAAAACAGATATGAAAAAGAAAGCAATTTGTTGAAAAACAAAATTTTTGAAATGAAAAAAAAAAAACTGCAATGAAAAAAAATTCCCACTTAAAAATTCAATTGCCAAATGCAAAAGGAGATTAAAAAAGCTAACTGAAGAAAATAATTCACTAAAAATTAGAATTGAACAAATGGAAGTGAATAATTTAATGAGATTTCAAGAATCAGCCAGAAAAACTCAAAATAAATGAAAAACACCTCATTGGAATAATAACTAACCTGAAAAATAGATCTAGAAGAGGCAATCTAAGAATTATTGAACTTCCAGAAAACTATGATTAAAAAAAAAAAAAAAAAAAAAAAAAAAAAAGAGCCTTGACTTCATCTTTCAGGAAATCATCAAGGAAAACTGCTCATAAGTCCTAGAACCACAGGGTAAAATGGCTATTGAAAGAATCCACTGATCACCTCCTGAAAGAGACCACAGAATGAAAACTCCAATGAACATTGTAGCCAAATTTCAGAATTATCAAATCAAGGAGAAAATATTGCAATCAGCCAGAAGGAAACAATTCAAATAATGAGGAGCCACACTCAAGATTACATACACACATATAATTTTAAAAGATAGACAAATAAAAAATAAAAAATAATATTCACCACAGAAAAAAAGATCTAGAATATTAAATCATTTTAATGTAAGAATGAAGGAGGAATATTTCTAAATTTCAAACTACATTAGAAATTATTAATCATACAAAACATTTAAAAGGAAAAGCATTTAAATTAAAAAATAGATAAATCAGTTGAAAATAAAATCACCTAAAATGAAAAAAAATAGAGATATCAGTGGCACCAAGTAGATAAGGGAGAACCAGAAAAGAGAATTTACTTACAAAGTGTTCAACAAATTAAAAATATATATATATATATATGATTTATTTTAAGAAAAACTTCCTATTTGAATTTTCTTAATTTCTATAGAAATTTGAAAACAGTCTGGAATTAATTGGAATAAATTTTCACTTTTTATTTTATTCCATGATACATTTTAAATGGATATGTGATCTTAATATTAATTTTTGCACTTTTAAAAAAAGAAAAAATATATCTCTCAAAGTTCTGGGTGAGATATGGTTTGAAACAAAATTATAAAGAAAGGTATTAAAGATGAAACAGACCAGTTAAATTAGATTAAATGAAAAAATCATGATCACAGGCAAAATTAATGTACTCAGGAGAATAAGGGGAATTGAATTTGATGAGGTTTTGGTACGTGTGTTTCTGTGTGTGTATGCATATGTGAATATATTCATGCTTGTATATCTTAATTTTCAGTATGTATATATTCAAATTATAGAAAGAGTACACACACACACACACACATATTTACTTATTTACTGGAAAAGTCATTCTCTAATAAACATATGATTTAAGGATAATAGCACTTCTTAAAGCAGAAATGAAAGCTATTAACATCTATCATAAAGAATGTTTCGAACCACTAATAATACAAGAAATGGAAACCAAAACAGATCTGAGAGTTCTCACAACCCAGCAACTGACAAAGATGACAAAAGTCAATGCTAGATGGATTATGGTAAGATAGACATATTAATGATTTATGGTGGAACCATAAATCAGCACAGACATTTTGGAAAGAAATGCGTAATTATGTAAATTAAATAAATAAGATTCCCATATTTATTTGTCTAGAGATTCCATTGATAGGTTCCACCTCAAGGGGGATATTGATACAAAGAAATCCTACATATTAATTGAATTAGTTACAATAGCCTATTTATAATAGCAAAATTTATAATAGCAAATAATTATTTTTTTAAATGTATATGGTTATAGATTGAGAACAATTAAACAAATCATGGTGCATGAATTTTATGTAATATTACCAATTGTCTGCAATGACTAATGGGATGAATACAAAGAATTCTGGAAAGTTTAATATAAAGTACTATACAATAAAAATAAATAACATAACACGTACTTTGTTGGGTTTCCGATGTGTCCATACCTTTAATTCATGACTCTATTTGCAGTTCTTGCACAATTTTCTTTAACTTAAAGATATTTCACTTGCATGTCATGACTTCACCCACCATGAAACAATAATGATGATGACATTTTGACAAAGATATTGGAGTAGTTTGCCATTTCTACAGCAATGCAAATGTTAAGAACCAAACCATAACACACACACACACACACACAAACACACACACACAAACACATAGAGAATTAAAGTCAAATAAAAATATTTCAAAATTATAAAGAATAAGCATATCACAAAAGAAGGTATATACAAATCTATTTCATTTCACTTCTTATAGAAGGGTCATGAGTCCTATACATTGCACCAATATAGATAGATATTTAGATAGTGAGAGAGAGACAGAGACAGACAAAGAGACAGAGACAGAGAGACAGAGAGAGCATATTGTCTTATTTGTAAAAAGGGGGGAAGGGAATGTTGAATTTAAAACCACAAAACCTGAGTTCAAATCTTGTTTCTATTATTTACCCATGTGCTTTGGGGTAGATTATGTAACCTCCCTAGAACTCAGTTTGTTTCCTTGTAAAAGAATTATAAACTTTATAGCCTAAAAAATAATGCTAATACTCATTCCTAAGCACATGAAGAATGGATTAACAATGACAGACTTTAATAAATCTATAAAAGGTATAGTTGTCTACTAACCAGAAAAGTGTTTGTGCTTGAGACAAGCTTTGTACCTTTATAAAAGATGCCTTACTTAAAACACACATTGTTCTTTTTTTATGTAATTAAAAAGTGTGTTTTGGTTGTACTTTCATTTTTAGTGGGGGCCAAGATGGGAGGAATATTGTTGAAATAAAGAGTTTGCAGCTGTTACTAGGTTGGCTTGATTTTAATTACAGGACCATCTGTATTTGGTGTATAAGCCCATTGGAAACTTAACTACTGTAACAATAGGCTTGCCATCCCCAAAATGTGAGCCCTCCAAGAGCAATTAAACACTGGACTTGCTGGTCAATGAACTGAACTAAGATATCCAAATACAGAAATGAGAAAAAAACTTCTTTTAAGGGATTAGAAAATAAACTCACTATGAAATGAGAGTGGTTCTCTTAAAGTATCATTGCCATAAATGAAAACTTCTGGAAGTTGTTAGCTTACCAGACCCTCTCCTTGAGCCCTCTCCCCTTGCATCTGTGATTAGAGTTGAAAAGTCTACTGCATTAATAGCTAATTGAGCAGATCTTCATTTAAGCAGGTTGAACAAAATGTAAAACCTTTGGAAAAAACCCACAAAACCTTTTTGAAGATTATTAAACCCCAGATTTTTTTTTTTTTCTTATTGGATTAAGCTCTCAATATATGCGCTGCTCTCTGATTGAAAAAATACTATCAAGAAAAACAATTGATCACTATTTTTCTACAGCAGCATACAAACAAGATTAGAAGGGAAGTAACAAATTGGGAAAACATTTTTACAGTTAAAGGTTCTGATAAAGGCCTCATCTCCAAAATATACAGAGAATTGACTTTATAAGAAATCAAGCCATTCTCCAATTAATAAATGGTCAAAGGATATGAACAATTTTCAGATGATGAAATTAAAACTATTTCCACTCATATGAAAGTGTTCTAAATCACTATTGATCAGAGAAATGCAAATTAAGACAACTCTGAGATGCCACTACACACCTGTCAGATTGGCTAAGATGACAGGAACAAATAATGATGAATGTTGGAGGGGCTGTGGGAAAACTAGGACACTGATGCATTGTTGGTGGAGTTGTGAAAGAATCCAACCAAAAAGTTATCAAAATGTGCATACCCTTTGACCCAGCAGTGCTACTACTGGGTTTATATCCCAAGGAAATACTAAAGAAGGGAAAGGGTCCTGTATGTGCCAAAATGTTTGTGGCAGCCCTTTTTGTAGTTGCTAGAAACTGGAAAATGAATGGATGCCCATCAATTGAAGAATGGTTGGGTAAATTATAGTATATGAAGGTTATGGAATATTATTGTTTTGTAAGAAATTACCAACAGGAGGAATACAGAGAGGCCTGGAGAGACTTACATCAACTGATGCTGAGTGAAACGAGCAGAACTAGGGGATCATTATACACTTCAACAATTATACTGTATGAGGATGCATTCTGATGGAAATGGATATCTTCAACATAGAGAAGAGCTAATCCAATTCCAATTGATCAATGATGGACAGAATCAGCTACATCCAGAAAAGGAACACGGAAATAAGTGTAAACTGTGAGCATTTTTTTTTTATTTTGCTTTGTTTTTCTTCCCAGATTATTTTTACCTTCCGAATACAATTCTTCCTTTGCAACAACAACAACAAAATTCGGTTCTACACATATATATTGTACCTAGGATATACTATAATATATTTAATATGTATGGGAATGGCTGCCATCTAGGGGAGGGGATGGACGGAAGGAGGGGAAAAACTCGGAACAGAAGGGAGTATAAGGGATAATGTTGTAAAAAAAAAAAATTACCTATGCATATGTACTGTCAAAAAAAATGTTATAATTATAAAATTAATTTAAAAATGTTTATTTCTAAATGACTGAAATCCTTGCTGCTCCTACTTACCTTATATTCTTAATATTCAACAAATTGTCAGTTCTATTTTTTAAAAGCAATGCTTTTGATGCTATTTTTTAAAAGAAAACACTGTTCATTCATTCTACCTTATCAGTAGAATTATTTTCTGTCTGTGGGAGAGATTATCAGAACTTATAGCTTCCTTCTGTAATATCCCATCAATTCCTTGACACACTTTAAGAATATTGTTTCTCTGAAATTAATCTGATTGTATTCTCATTAAAAACTTGCTAATTTCTTATAATTAAGATTACATATTTCTATGATTAAAAATAGTTTCACTATTACTTTGACAGACTTTTTGACAATATTTCTATCTCAAAATACTTTCTAAGTAATTTTCAAAGATCATCTCTAATATCATCATCATTGTTGTTATTATTTTAATTATTATTATTACATAAAAGACCTCTGCAAGATAGTAGAGGAAACAATACAAAGACAATCCAACTTTTTCTCTCCAGAGTATTTCAGTCAAGATAAGAAAATAGAGCACTAAACCAAATACAGATCAAGGATTACCCAGAAGAATAATTAAGTGGATTTTGGGGAGGTGTGTTTCACATGAAGAAATAGACACAAGCTTTGTGGCACTAAAGCAAGAGTACACATGAAAAGTTTGGCCTAGTAATAAGTTTTAGAAACCTTCAAGTTCACAATAGGAGAAAAGTAGGGAAGCCTGAATCCTAAAGATGTTCACTACAATCCAAGAGTCAAAAGTCTTAAATAATATTTTCTAAGAAAATGCACAGCTTGCAGCTATATTTCTTTTATTATAAATTATAATTCAAGGCTCTGTGAAGCTTGGACTAAGACAACAACAAGGAAGGTATCCTCCAGATCAGAAAATCATCTAAAGTTTTTAAAGAAACCATACTTTTTTGCCAAGAGTATATGTTAAGACCAAATTTTGCATTGACATTCCTTCCATAAAATTAACAATTTTTGCTCTTCATAGAAATGACAAATTATGGGGGTAAAGCTGGATTAATGAGCAAACTGAGGAAAATTCATTTGATAAATTAATATGATAGTAAAAGAGAAATCTAAGATACAAAATCAGAATAACAAAATAATGTCACATTTATGATAATTGAAGCCTCAAAGAGAATCCTAAAATTTCTACAAAATCTATAGGAATTCCTGGATGAAATAAATATAGAAATAATTTTCCTTATTAATGATATCATAAATTAAATGAGAGCACTAAAGAAAATAATTAAAAGCTATCATGAGACCAACTATCGAGATAAATGATATATAGAGAATATGAAAGTCTGAGATACTAGAAGTTGAAGGACAATATAATAAATATCTTTTGAAATAGTTACTATTTAAATTGAGTCCATTTTTTTTTTTTTTTTGAGCAAGAGGGAACCTCATGCTGAAAATACAATAGTGACTTGGATTTATTCCAATTTCTCCCCCCCCCCCCCCAGGCTGGGGTTAAGTGACTTGCCCAGGGTCACACAGCCAGGAAGTGTTAAGTGTCTGAGACAAAATTTGAACTTGGGTCCTCCTGAATTCAGGGCTGGTGTTCTATCCACTATCCCACCTAGCTGCCTCCACCTATTCCATTTCTAACTTGGATTATTACTATGTCCATTTAAAGTATATTGTTGTCCTCTATTAATTTTGAGGTTCACCATAATAATACCAGATTTATTGTGGATACCCAATTGGTTTAGTAAACTGCAGATCATGTTATCTCAAGCTAAAATGTTCAACCATGTGAAAGATTACTTATATGTTTACACCATCATGTGTGACTGATATAAATATCAGAAGAAAAACCAAAAAATTAATACATTAAAAACAGAAAAGCAAGGTCAGGAGTAAATTAGTATAAAGATTGGATGAATCTATCTATAGTCAAAAAACCATAATCAATAGACTAGAAGTAGTGGAGTCAAGATGGCAGAGTAAAATCAGGAAGCTACTGGAGCTCTCTCAATTTCCCTCGAAAACCACATGTAACCAGCCTCTGAACAGAGTCTGATGGAATGAAATTGCTCTCTAGTTCAAGATAGATTGAAAACATTTCAAGAAAGATCATTCTCACTAGGTTGAAAAGGGTTGGTTCAGGCCAGGTCAGATAGACTCTGGGAAAGCCTGGGAGAGAGTGTTAATCACAGCAAATCAGCAACTATGATCCTTAGTCCTGGTTCAGTAAAGTAACACAGTAGGGAGGCAGTCTCTAGTCCCAGTTCAGAAGGCAAACTCAGGGAAAACAGGCTGTTTCCTAAACAAAGCAGGCAAAGCTACCCCTCACAAACAGAGCTACACAGGAATCTTGGGAAAGGGTTACCTTTACCCCAAAAGCAACGAAGAAGAAGAAGAAGAAGAAGAAGAAGAAGAAGAAGAAGAAGAAGAAGAAGAAGAAGAAGAAGAAGAAGAAGAAGAAGAAGAAGAAGAAGAAGAAGAAGAAGAAGAAGAAGAAGAAGAAGAAGAAGAAGAAGAAGAAGAAGAAGAAGAAGAAGAAGAAGAAGAAGAAGAAGAAGAAGAAGAAGAAGAAGAAGAAGAAGAAGAAGAAGAAGAAGAAGAAGAAGAAAGAGAAAAGAAAATGAATAAGAAACAGAAAAGAACCTTGACCATTGAAAGATACTATGATGACAGGGCAGACCAAAACACAAGTTCAGATCAGGACAGAATGTACACAGAACAAATCTCAAAGAGTGAGATAAATTGATCTCAAGCCCAAAGCAGTTTCTTAGAAATCCTCATAAACAATTTCAAAAGACAAATAAGAGAAGTAGAAGAAAAAATGAAAAAAGAAATGAGAGATATTCATGAAAGAATCAACAGTTTGGAAAAGGAATGAAATTAACTAAAAATTCAATCCTAAGAGAACCAGAAGACAAAGTACAAAGCTAAGGAATCTATGCATCACAGCTTGAAATAAATTATGAACAAATGAATGTATAAACCATTTAATTAATTAATATGAAGATCCACAGAGCTAAAGACAAAATGGTTTCTTCTTTTCTGATCCTATTTGGAATTTTCTTGGCAAAGACCCTGGAGTAGTTTGTCATTTTTTCTCCAAATCATTTTACATATGAAGAACCTTATGCAAAGGTCAAGTGAATAGCCCAGGGTCACATAGGTAATAAGTGTTTAAGGCAAGATTTGACCATAGAAAGATGAGTTTTCCTGACTCCTGTCCTAGTGCTCTATTCATTGTAAAATGAATACTGCCCTAATGATAGAAACAAACATAAGGAAAGAATTCATTTACCAAAAAATTACAAGATAGAATCACATAAGCTTTTTACCTACACTATATAGAAGAGGTAATTGTGGAGAGAATTCTTTCAAAGAGAAAAAATTGAAAGAAAGAGGGAGTAACTTCTGTGACAAACCTAAGAGTGAGTGATTCTGCTGGGAGAAATATACTTTCAATAAAATTGAAGACTTACAATCTTTTTTTGAGAAATATTCTAAAACTGAATGAATATTTTAAAACACAAATATATTAGTCAAAAGAAATACATAAAGTCAAATACATTTGAGCAATTGGAAAAGGCTAAAAGATAATTAAATATTTTTTTTGTTTTTGTTTTTTAATTATTTTACTATAGAAGAAAAGTATTTTCTCTGAAACCTAACTGCAAAATGGAAAAGTTATTGGAGAAATAAATATGACAGAAGGCCACAGACAACTTTTAATATATTATGCTGATCTTAAAAGAAGGTCTAAGAGAAGCAAGTCACACACAAACCTCCATCTTATCTGAACTGAACAAATGACACACATATATACACAGAAACATGACTTGAAAGAAAGATGGATTAATTTAGACAGAGAATCAGAATTTTAAGAAAAACATTGCTTATCAAAAGATTTTCACTGCATTCATGCAATTGCTGCTATACATAAAATTTAAATCAAGAATTTAGGAATATGTATGTAAGTATGTATATTATGTGTGTGTGCAATGAATAATAATGCAAAAAAATCACTTGACAATCTATTCCTGTATTTTAGAAGATTAGAATTCAAGATAGATTTTGAGTTGTTATAGGATGAAATACTATGTATGCATATTATAAGCCATTTAAATTTTTTAAAATGAAAAATAGATAAATACATTTAAATTCACTAGCACATCTATTCTAGCAACTCCCTTGTGGTTTCAGGGGCGGTTGGGTCATAATTAATTGAAATAAATCAAATTCTCTCAGTCCACAAACATTTTACGTGTATACTACATGGCAAGCATTTTGATTGACTTTCAGGCTACAAAATGAAAAATCAAATCATCCCTGGCATTGTCCTGCAGGAGCTCATACTGGATCTTATCTCAATCAACTAATGTTGATTATCAAAAATACAGAAAGGAGAGCAATGCTTCATAACTCTACTTTCCTTTAAAGAACTGTTGATCTAAGATCTAAGTAGCAAAAAAGAAATAATGTCTTTCTCAATCTCATATCATTCCAACCCCTCTGTGCTTTAAGTCAATTAATTCTATTCTAATGGAAGCTTGGTTAATTCACATTTTTTATAGTAGAGTGCCATATTACCATGACTTATCTTAAACCAGGTCTGAATTTCTTTCTCTGTACAATATTACAATATAATTTCCATTTTATTCCTATGATTGAAATGAAGACTAAGTTGTTTTGGTCCTGTATAATGAGTGCATGTAAGCCCAGATGTCTGTCTGTATTATGTGTACATTTTTTAATGTATATATATATATATATATATATATATATATATATATATATATATATATATTCACTTATAAGATTCTATGCATATTAAGTATAAGAAAATTAAAAGAGAAAAATAAATATCTTTTGGTCATTTATCTTATTTTCACAACCAGGATAAAAATTATAGTTTTTTAGTTCACTTATATAATAGTGCTAAGATACAGACTAATAGTCCAGTAGGTTTATTAAAAAAACCAGAGGTTTCCTTGCCTCCTGATGGAGGTGAAATATTCCAGGTTGCTTTTATGCCAACAAACATAATTATATGATAGCATAGATGACATGATGATTTGTCATTGTTTTTCAGAAATCTTCAATATATATTGTTCTTTTTGTCCTTTACCGTTTAAAAGCAGAGATGATGTGAAAGTGAACAACCTGGTGTAGAGAAATATACTACCAACGTGTAGTATTAGTTTGTTTTTTGTTTTATTTTTTTTTAGGGGGGGGAATCTGTGAAGATGTAAATTAAGAGATGTCATTATTTCTTAAGATTCTATTAATAAACTGAAGCATGCCTCCAAGTTACAACATCCTAAGCCTCAACAATTGCACAGGGATAAGAGTTTTACATTTGGAGTAGGAGGCCCTGGGCAAATCTCAACATTTTTGATTTATCATACATGTGTAATTTGGGTTAAGTTACTTAATTTCTTGGAAGTTAAGGCTCTTTGAAAAGCTATAAAATGAAGGAGTTGGTCATAATTGCCTCAAAGATCCTTTCAATTTCTAAATCTAAGATTCAATAACCTATCTATTCACCTTGTTTGCAATTTGCAAAAGATGTTAATTCCTTCCATGGTGATAAAACATGCAAAAATGTACACCTAGAGAGCCATCTTCCAACATTCATCTTCTTTGTTGGTCAATCTCTGGCTGATTGTGGGCAGGCATTTCAAAAGAGAATGATTTGAATTTCAAAAGATTAAAGAGAGGCCCTTGGGAAAACTGAATTTCTGGGATGTTTTTGCAACCACAACTCTTTTTATAATCCTGCTGCTAAGCCAAAGGATATTTTCTGCTGTCAGTCCTACAGGCATGAAGGCTCCCTCTAAGACCCTCCCAGGCTCAGAAAGGTGGGTGTATGGCTTCCTCTGCTGATTTTACTCTTGGGTCCACAGGACAGAATTGTAAGACAAAAAAGAAAGGCTGGTTTTAAACTTTTTATTTATAGGGAACAATTTTCTTATCAAGTTGTTATTGGGTTATTTAGTCATATCTGACTCTTTGTAACAATAAAGATACTGGATGGTTTACTACTCCCTTCTGCAGTAGATTAGGACAAATAGAATTTAATTTATTTGCCCAGGATTGCACAATTAAGGAGGCTGGATTTGAGCTCTGGCCTTCCTAATTACATGCCCAGTATACTATCCATTGAGCAGTTTCCAAGGCAAACAGAAGTTAATTGAACTATCCAAGGTCATATACATAGTAAACATCTGAGGCCCAATTCACTCAGATCATTCTGACTTCTGGCCTTGCTCTCTATCCACTGAACCATCTGGCTGCCTCTTATAAAATAGATTTATGTAAAAGTGGATTGGGCCACATCTGGAGGTTGTGGTTTCTTCTGCCTAGAAGTTTTCAAGAAGAGGCTGAATGACCATTTACCAGGTTTGCTTAACACAGGAGTTTTACTGAAATCTAATGAGAGAGTCTCTAGATACATCTATTTTTATTTACTTATATATGCATTTGTTTTATTTTTTCAAATAATTAATTTTATTTTCTTTCCCTTTCAATTTATTTCAATAATAAAGAAAAAGAAATCTTTGGAGTAAGTATATATAGTCCAAATAATAATAATAATAATAACAAATTCCCATATCACCATGCCCAGAAATGCATGTCTTCTTATAGACCTTAAATTCATCTCCTTTGTATAAAGTGGGTTGATATAAATGGCTGAAACTCTTGAGTCATTGCACTGGGGTTAGACAAGGGAGCACTTGAGGCTAATTACTGATTGGCCAATACTCTATAGGAATATGCTTGGAAAATGGCCCTTCCCACTATCCTGTGCTGGCCCAATGGTTTGGTGTATACAGAGAATTGTGGGAGGGATGAGGAGGTGCAGTGAGACTAGCCAGGGTCACTTCTGAGAGAGAGAGGAGGAGGTGAGGTCACAGAGATCCTAAGTGTCCACTCTCTTCACTTCTACTGCTAAAGACCAAGAATAAAAGACTTTTGCTTTTCCTGACTCCGGCTGATTCTAAGTTACCCAGGGTGCTAACGAAGTCACCACAGATTGATTGTTTCATCCTCAGTCATGCTGAGATTTGGTGGTTTTCTTCCTTTGTTGACCTGTCTCTTATACCTCTGCCAAGATATAGACCATCAACACAGCTACCAATGCTCTATAGTCTCCAGAAGCATCATTTTATATTGAGATTCTCAGCACAGACAAAAATAATGGTAGTCTCTTAGAAAAGTTTCTCTCTACACCTATTCCTCTTAACCTCCCCCACCTTTTACTTAATGTAGCACTAAAGATGAGTCCCCTGAAATCTTAGGAACATCCATTGACCCTGGTGTGAGAATATTTGCTCAGAGATAGAAAGCACATTGTAGGAGTCAGACAGAACAATTACAAACCACTTACATGCCAAGAAAAACATAGTGTTTCCCTCAAAAACCACATGAAACCAAGCCTCTGAACAGAGTTGGATTGAATAAAAACAACCTTCCAGCTCAAGATAGACTGAAAAAAATTTCAAGAAAGGTCAATCTCACTGTGGTGATAAAAGTGTTCAGCCAAACTCAGAAAGACTCTGGGAAAGTTGGTGAGATGGTCTCTTAATCACAACAAAGCAGCAACTAAGACCCTCAGTCCTGGCTCAGTAGAGGAGCAAAGTAATAGGGCAGCTTTCAGTCCTAGCTCAGATGGCAAACTGTGGCAAAGCTATCTCCTACAAAACAAGGGACCCTTATGTTCAAAACAAAGGCTCAGGGGTGGGGACAGTGATACTTTTATCCTAGGAACAGAGCTCCACTTTAAAAGTTGAAGAAAGAAGAAGAAGAAGAAGAAGAAGAAGAAGAAGAAGAAGAAGAAGAAGAAGAAGAAGAAGAAGAAGAAGAAGAAGAAGAAGAAGAAGAAGAAGAAGAAGAAGAAGAAGAAGAAGAAGAAGAAGAAGAAGAAGAAGAAGAAGAAGAAGAAGAAGAAGAATATCAAAAAAAAAAAAAAGAACTATCAAAAGAAAAGAAAGAAAATGAGCAAGAAACAGAAAATAACCTTGAACAGAAACAAATTGGTGTGAAGCCCAAAGAGGCTTCTTGGAAATCCTCATAAAAGACTTTAAAAGGCAAATAAGAAAAATAGAAGAAAAAAAATGAGAAAGCAGGAATGCAAAAGAAATTACATGATATAATATATAGTATAAATTTTTATGTATGTATACTTATGCAAATACATATATCTATTTAGGCACATCTATAGTTTCCCTTGTAATTGTAATATTAAAATAACAAAACACTAAAAGAAGAATTAAAAAAATGAAATATTTAACACATCACTTTAATACATCAAGAAAACCATGAAGAATTCATCATGTCAATTTTGTGTCCCTAAAAAATGTCCAAAAAGTTAAACACACCAATTTCATACAAGAAAACCTGTCTACATGCTAATTACATGCTTACAACTCACATCCAGAATTCAACATACCAATAACACTATGCCAAGAAATCCCTGTCAGAAACTCAACACACCTATAATACATCAAGAAAACCACTTCAGAAATTCAGCACCCCAATAAGATGCCAATTACATGCCAAAAACCAATCATAACAAACTTTGGGTGGAAAATGCCAGCCATATCCAGATAGTGAATTAAGGAGATGGAATGCAAATCAAAACATTCTATGTGTTGAGTTTTTTTCTTTTCTTTTTTTTTTCTTTTTCTTTTTTGTTTTTTTTAAACTCTTAGGGTTTTCCCTCTTTGTTCTGATTTTTCTCTCCCAATATGATTCACAAGGAAATATGGAAAAGAAAAAAAAAAAAAAAATGAAAGTATATGTAAAACCAAAAATTGTTGTTTTTGTTTTTGTTTTTTTTTTTTGGTTTGTTTGTTTGTTTGTTTGTTTTTTTATGTGTATCTGGGAAGAAATTTAAAATTATAAATATTTTGCCATATAGAAAAATATAATTTAACTCTAATAAATTTATTTTGCTTTCACTTTTGTGTTTCTTTTTCACCTGTTTGTGTTTCCTTTGAGTCTTTTTTTAGTCTTGAGTTTTTTTTGTTTTTTTTTTTTTTTTTAATCCAGCTATGGTCTATTATAACTAGAAATAATTAGAATTTTATAGTTTTTTTTTTATTTCATTAAATATTCATTTCTTTCCTGAAAGATTGTATTCCATTTTTCTGGGTAAATGATTTCTGGTTATAATCTTGAATTCTTTGCTTCCTGGTATATTATATTGTGGTATATTATTTCCCTACCCCTTCAGTAATTTAAGGTAGAAGCTGTCAAATCCTATGTAATAATAACTACAGCTCCACAATATTTGAAATATTTCTTTTTGGCTACTTGCAATACTTTCTTTTTTGTCTGTAAGATCTGAAATTTGGCAATAATATTGCTAAGAGTTTTCATATTGTGATCTCTTTCAAGTCATGATCAATGGATTGTTTCCATTTCTATTTTTTCTTCTGGTTCTAATATATTAGATCAGACTAGTTGTTATTTTGCTTTGTTTTTATTTTCTTTTGTTTTCTTCATGGCTTTAAGACAATCTATAATTTTTACATTATCTTTCCTGTATCTATTTTTAGATCAGCTTTTTGTCCAAAAGAAATTTCAAATTCTTTTCTATTTTTTTCTTTTTTGATTTTGTTTTATATCTTGATGTGTCATAGGATTATGAGTTTCTACTTGTTTAATTCTAATTTTCAGAAATTATTTTCTTCAGTGAGTGTGGGGTTCTGATTAGTGAAAGCCATACTATTGGGGTGAAATCCATTTTAAGGGAGGAGAGAGTGAAAGCTATTATAAGGACAGTATTTGTAGCAAATAACAATTTGTGTGTGTGTGTGTGTGTGTGTGTGTGCTTATCTGTCTATGTGTGTGAACTTACTCATACTGCCCAGACCACAGCCTAATAAATTCTTTATTGGGTTGAAAGACAAAACAAGGATAAATAACCAGGCGTAGGCCTTAGCAAGACATAACAAGGGCACCATGACCAGAACATAATCTTCACTGTGTTTATCATATAACCTTGGAAGTCTAGACCCTCAACAAACAATACTGGTATCACTGGCAAGCCCTGGAGTCCAGATCCAACATTACAACTGCTTGCTAAGCATAATGAAAATCCATAATGATAATTATGTAATTATGCTGTAATTTATATGATGTCTATAATTACTATAGGATTTATTTCAGGTAAAAACTGAATCATGTGGATAGTACCCCAGACTGCACGGTAATACATTGTCTAACACTTGTCTCCAGACAGCATCTGTGTAAATAACATTTGATTATTAAAACACTTAGATAATCATAATGGAGCTCCCTTCCGCTTTCTTTGGGATATGGGAAAATATAGTTTAATCCTATTGAATGTCTTTTGCTTTCTCTTTCATGTTTCTTTTTTTGTCTTTTTGTTTCCATTGAGTGTTGTATTATTATTATTTTTTTAAATTCAGCTCTGCTCTATTATAATTAATTTACCCCTTGATTGGGATGAAGAAGGAAGCTCAGAGCTTCCTTGGTAAGGGAATTTCAGATGCTAAAGTGAGCTTTTGTACTTCCATTTTCAATTGACCAATTCTACTATTAGACAGTTATTTTTCTTGGTAAATATTTGTTTATCATTTCTTATGTTATTGACTCTTTTTTATGATTATTTTCCATTACTCTCATTTTTCTCCAGTTTTTCTTCTACTTCTCTCATTTGCTTTTTACTATCTATTTTTAAGCTTTCAGTAATTCTGTGTGGTCTGAGACCAAATTATGTTTATTTGAGGCTTCATATGTGGCCACTTTGACACTATTATTTTTTTTATGTATTTGTGCCTGATCTTCCCTATCTCTATAGTAATTTTTTATTGTCAAGATCTGTTTTGTTTTGTTTTGTTTTGTTTTGTTTTGTTTCATTGGTCTTACTGCTGGCTTTCACCAGGCTTTAGGGCTTAGTTTCTTGCTTTATTTGAAGGGCAAGCTTCCCCTACTTGCTTGTACTAGTGGATGGGCCTCTCCTTTGCCTTCCTCAAGTATGGAGTTTAATTACTGCCTTGCTTCAAGGATAAATTCTTATAGCTAAGCTGCTTTAACAGAGTCTTTCTCCTAGTAGGTCCTAAAGGAGTTATCTTGTTGCTAGTGGATCTCAAGGGTGGGTCCCTGCTTCTGTTTTGCTTATGGACATAGGGTACCTCTGATAGTGGATCTTGGAAGAGTAATTGTGTTGCTGATATGGGGCAGGGTCTTGCTGTTTGTCAGCCCTGAGGGAAGGTAGTTTTCCAAATAGCTTGTGCTGGGGTGGGACTTTGAAGTTCTGCAAGGAATGCTCACTTGGCTCAAGGGGCTTCTCGTTTGCTGGAGAGTAGGACTTTATGGAGAATTGTCCCAGTCTTTAAAGCCTTGTTATAGATCCCCTGCTGCTGTTGGCTCTGGGACTTAGTTCCCCTCCTAAGTTAGTCAGATCTTCCCTAACAAGCTGCTTCCCTTCTTATCAATTCTGAGGCAGTCTTCTATTTTTTAGAGAGAGATTTGGGAGAGCTTTAGAGGTTTCCTTTTTCTTTTTTTTTTTTTTTTTTATTTTCAAAACATATGCATAGATAGTTTTCAATAGTCATCCTTGCAAAACCTTGTATTCCATTTTTTTTTTCTCCCTCCCTCTCCTCCACACCCTGCTCTACATGGAAAGTATCCAATATATGGTAAACACGTGTAATTCTTTTATACATATTTCCACAAATATCATGCTGCACAAGAAAAATCAGATCAAAAAGGAAAAAAATGAGAAAGAAACCAAAATGCAAGCAAACAATATAATTCACACTCAATCCCCACACTTCTCTCTCTGGGTACTGATGACTCTCCTTATCACAAAACAGCTACGTTCCTCAGATTTGATCATCTTATAATCTTGTTGTTGCCATGTATAATGATCTCCTGGTTCTGCTTACTTCACTGATTATCAGTTCATGTCAGTCTCTCCAGGCCTCTCTGAAATCATCCTGCCGGTTATTTCTTATAGAATAATAATATTCCATAACATTCATATCCCATAATTTATTCAGCCATTCTCCAACTGATGGACATCCACTCAGTTTCCAGTTTCTGGCCACTACAAAGAGGGCTGCCACAAACATTCTTGCACATATAGGCCCCTTTCCCTCCTTAAAGATCTCTTTGTGATATAAGCCCAGTAGAAACACTGCTGGGTCAAAGGGTATGCACATTTTGATAGTCCTTTGGGTATAGTTCCAAATTGCTCTCCAGAATGGTTGGCTCCATTCCCAGTTGCACCAACAATGCATTAGTGTCCCAGTTTCCCCAGATCCCCTCCAACATTCATCATTATATTTTCCTGTCATCTAAACCAATCTGGGAGATGTATATTGGTAAGAGGATTCCTTTTTTCATTCTACCATCTTGGCACCAAAGTAACAAATGCAATAACTTTAGATTATTGCATTGATTTAGAAACTATAGATGGATACATTTAAGATGCTTCTTTGAGCCTTCCCATCTACAGTGTTCCACTGTAATACTTTGGGGCATCATCATTTTTACCGAAATCTATTCAGCCGTAGGAACTTGACATTTACAGCACTCAAGTTTTTTGTACTTTTCTGCTAATGATTTATGTATTTATTCTTGGATTTTTTTAATAACTGCCTCATATATACTATCCTCAGGGTTTATTTTTAACTAGATACAGTCTAGTTTTTTTTTTTTTTTTTTTTTTTTATATAATATAACAAATCTCCTAAACTGAAATTATGTCATTCAGTGAATTCAAATGACTCAACTTCCAAATTCAAATCTATTCTCTAGCAATAGAATTCACAGGCATTGAAATGACAACTGACCAATATTATTCAGCTTCTCTTCTTAAATTTTGTCATGTAACTAATTGAACAAAGGCATAACTAACACATAACACATAAACTGGAACAGATAATGTGTTTTGAGTTTAAAACTAGATATTTTCTCTCTGTCTATGTATGCTGGTCATATCAAGTCTTGCTTGTATCTTTCTTTATCTTGAAAACAACTCACATATATATCTTCTGAATTAAATTCATAAATATGATGATATGTTTCAGTCAGTAAGCAATCCTTTATTAAGCTGTTATATTTCAGGAAATTTGCTAAGTGCTAACATTACAAAGAAAAACAATAACAATACTTCTCCTCAAGGAACTTATACTCAAATGAAAACAAAACAAAACAAAACAACATTTCAATAGCTAGATACACATAAGAGAACCACAGAAAAGAGCTCAGTAGAAGGTCTTGTGATGAAATCAGGATGTGATCTGAACATGATAGATATTTTCCAGGATGTGAATGATAGTCATGGGGAAGAGAGATGATACTTAGTGCTGCTTAATTGTAAAAAAACAGAAATATTAGTACTTGATGAACATCACTAGAAGCACATTTAGAGTGGCTGTGAAGAAAAAAAGGAAAGAAACCATTTGATAATAATGACATCCCAAAGTGGAATAGACTAATTTGACCTGATAGAGGGGTATTGGAGGTTTTCAAATCGAGTCAATGGCTATGCTTGGAGAATCTTGAAAGACATTTTTGTTCAGATATAGGTTAAAGTAGGTGACCTCTGTGCTCCATTCAAACTCTGGGATTATATGAATATTATAAATATCATTTATTAAGCTTTTTTTCCTCTGTTAGTCTCATTATTGTGTAATTAAGGGATATTGTCATTCTTTATGCTTCTCACACATAGCCCTTGATCTTATGTTTTTGTACCTACCACACTGTGATTAGAATATACTCCCTCCTCAATTCTATCTAGTTTTTAAAAAGTCATCCTTCAAAACAGAGATCAAATACCCACAATGAAATAAATGCTTTCTTTATTCTGAAAAGTCTACTGCTTCTTATCAACTACAGTGAATTTAATCTAATGAGATTACTCACTTAGTTTGCTTTACAAACTTTAAATTGCTACAGTAATTCTAGCTATTCTAATTCCTTAACAGTCTTGTATTGATTTGCATTTATTGTCTTATTTTGTGTTATATTATTCACTGGGCTCACACATCAACATGGCTTAAATAGCAAAACACCAGAAAGGAATGATAAGAAATAGTAATGGCCAGTCCACTTAAACCACTGCTACTACTTCACACAGAACCCTCTTCTCTTCAGTGATGGAGATAGCCTAGGAATAGGCTGAGTTGAAGAACCTTGAGTAAAACAGCATTCTCCACATCATCTATTCATTTCTCTAGTCTGACGCTCACTGCTATCATCTAGGAAACAATCCCTATGGAGAGTGGAAAATTAACCCTACCACCACCAATATCAACCAATGCCCATCTGCCATTGAGAAGAGGATGGATACAACTTCTAGGTAGAGCAGATCATTCCGACCTCCAGTCCATTGCACAGTTTCTAGCTTAGTATCCAAAGCCATGTTCAAAGGAAAGAATAATTTTTGAGAGAAACTAGTTTACTTTCTCCTACAAGTTCTAGAGTTCCTACTTCTTAAGTAGTCACATCTACTATAGCAAACGAAATAGAAGTTCTCACTATCAAAGTCCAAATTGTTCAACATCAGAAAAAGAAATGGTATATCGATAAAAAAGCACTATTTTAGAAAGTATATTTCCATCTATTTTGCCACCATCTTGGAAATATCATAGACATTTTCATCTGACTCAAACCCTTAAAATCCTTATATTTGCTTTTTTTCTGAGAAACTTCTCAAGGGCAGGGATTTTTTCTCCTCCTTCTAACTTTATCTGCAGAGCTTAATCACAATGTTTTGCACATGGCAAGCACTTCTTAATTTTTAATTCATTATTTTCCCCCACTTCTGCCTTTTATTATCCTTTTCCCCTCAATATAAACCCCTTGACTAGAGATTGCTTAATTCTTTATATTTGGATTTTCAGGGCCTTGATCACTTATTTGGTGCTTGACACATGCTTGCTGATTAACTAATTTGTCAAAACTGGAATATATCACATCTGAGATTAGTCAAATTCTTTTGTAGTTTGGTTGAGGTGGAAGGTTTACAACCTCTTTAAAAAAAGTTTAGTCAATAATAAGCTTCGGTTCTGTTTCTACACTGAGTCACACTAACAAAAACTTGGGGATTTAAAAAATATGGGATTCTTTGAAACTTGCAAAACTGAAATGTCAGATAACTTCAATTGTTTCATCTTGTGTGATACTCATTCTGATGATTGCTAGTTTCCTTAATGGGACTTACCTCATTAAATTCAACCCAGCAACATAATATTAATAATAATTTGCACTTCACCCAAGGACATAAGAATGATTTGCAATATTAATTAAGCCTTAAAGCATTCCCATGGGATAAGTAAATACATTACTATTCATTGCCCCAAACCGGGCTAATTAAGACTCTTTGGTTTAGTTAAAGAAATGCTCAGTCCCTTACAGACATGTGTCTCTAGTCACTGATCCCCTGAATGCCAGTCTTTCTTGAAAGTAGGAAAGTTATTTTTCTGTTCTGCACATAGTGTCACATAATTTTTTCCCATTTTAAACATATCTGTTTCTTGTTTTCTTAAGGAATTTTCAAAGAATCATACTGATGAGAGTAGATAGAAATACCACTTCCTTGTCTTTCAAATTTATATACATTCCACATGGCATCCTTCAAGTACACATTTAACCATGTCATTCTGCTTCTCAAGCAGCTTCAGTAATTCCCTAGTTCCTTTATGATAAAATCCAAAGTTTTAGAAGTTAGTATTAGTATTTGAAGTTCTTTGTAATTGGGATCTACTCTAGCACACATTACTCACCTATATTGATTACATTCTGGTCAAATAGTTTTACTTCCTCTTTCTCTGAAATGGACATCACATCATTTTATTTTCTGCCTAGTTATGTTTGCAAAATTTGTTCCTCATAGCTGTAGTATTCTCTCTCTTCACTGACTTTTCATAGGCTTGCTGGCTTCTGTCAAATCACAAAACAGGTGACACTTTTGTAAGAACTCTTTAAAGATTTCTTAATTGTTACTTTCTTCTCCCAACCCAAAAATGGCTGTTGTGATTTATATTGATTTTTCTATGTGTTGATTCTGTCATTAGATTTTAAACTCCTTGAGAGCAAGGACTATTTTGTTCTTAATTCTTATCACCAGCACACAATGGCTAGAACCAAATGTGGAGTATTCAATATATACTTATTAGTTGAGTAATTATGCTCATATGTGCTTCTATCAACCAATCTGGTTCCATTGACTTTTCTAGGCCTACCACATAATAATACTCTTCATACATTTTACATTCTATGGAAACATAATTTCTTGGTCTTAATGTTCCCCATACTTGAAGATCGATTTCCTATCCCCATTACCTTTGGATAGGTTACTTGTCAGATATACAAAGAATGCACAATCTAAACATATGTGACTTAACTTCCATGAACATTATTGTGATTCCACCTTTCTAATCTCCAGCTATTACTCTTCACAATGAAATAACAATGTTTACTCTGTATACATCTTGTGTTTCCTTATCAATGAATGTGATGCTTTTCCCCCTTAGAACTCAACATATTTGATAAGGAATATTTAATTTTTCATCTTCATGAACTGCATGAACTTTATATATCTCTAATACTGTGCGAGATATATTATGGGTTTAATAAATCCCTGTTGCTTTTGCTGATATTGTTGTTATATTTTATTACAAACTCCTTAAAAGCAGAGATTGTCCTTTGCCTCTTTTTGTATCCTAAACAATTGGCACAGTACCTGGCACATAGTATGTTCTTATAAATATTTATTGAATTTGTTGATATTTAATTAATTTATTCCTTAAGTATTACATGTAATGAACAGAAATTTTAGTAAAAAAAACAAATAACGCTAAAAGTAACCCAAGAAAATGTCATATCCAAGTTTTAGAGTCTTTATGTTCTAGGAGAGGAAACTTTAATTAAGAAAGGGGAAAGGACTTCTCCAAGGTCACACAGACCACTATGTTACAAAGCAGGATTTTAACATAGGCTCCTATGACTACAAATGCAATATTCTTTTCTCAAGCACTGAGTTGACCTTTGTGAAATCAATACATGGGAATCATTTGTAAAATTGCCATTACCAAATGAAGAAGCTGACTCTACATTTATATCTATATGTGTGTATTTGTATATAATTACTACTGAAGTGGTTTACAATTTTCTCATAGTCTCACTGAATTTTGATAAGCAAAAGATGACTTACTATTTCCTACTATCTCCTGTAGAAACAAAAAATAAGGTTCAGAATATCCATCACAAGACTTTTATTCACATCATAATTTTGCATTTTATAGACTTATAGATTAATATTAATAATTTATATGGCATATGTAATTGTTATTGTATTTAAAGGTTATTGATAAACATTTGAAAAAAATAAATCCCCATAATATATTGATACTATTGTAAAGAATAGTAATAAAATAACTCATAGCTCAAAGACAACTTCCAAGGAAAAGTGGCTCTAGGGACTGAACTAAGGTACCATCCTGGAAAGCTTTTTAATTTGAGTTTGATTTCAGCAGTCTTAGAAATTATATTAAACTGAGTATAACATGGGTTACAAATCTAAAGCCAGATGAATCAATGGCTGGAATGAATATAATCAATTTTTTTTCTCTTTTTAAGGTTTTGTAGCCAGCACATATGAGCAGGTATTCTGGGATTCTATTAATGTGAAACTTCACTCCAGGTCTCATGATCACATTCTCCTCCATCTGGTGATTCAAGAATAGTTGGACTTCTCAACTAATCACTTTTTTAGTCTCTGTGGCAGACAAATGATTTAATAAAAAAAAAAAAAGAGGATGCTTTGCTTCAAAAACAATTTTAAATAGTCATAAAAGTCAATAATACTCAAATTTCTTGTAGCCCCGATTGTTGGTGAACTGGAATGATCCTCATCAAATTTTTCAAAACTATATAGAAAATAGGAACCATTTAAGGTTTTTAAATTTATCTTTCAATTTCATTTTTCCTTCAATAACTATAAAAACTATATAGGAAATAAATAATCAGTTCTCAAAAACCAATTATGTAATGATAACTATCCCCTATATCATACTTATATCATTTTATATGTAATAACCATTTTCCAAAATTCTGTTCTATGCTCAGTAGATTAACATCCCTTCAGTTTCCAGCTCCTTGCTGATAGAAATAAAAAGCTGGGAACTGATATAAACATTTTTGCACATTTGGGTTATTTCCTATTTTTATTATCTCTTTGGGACAAAGAGATACTGCTTGATCAAAGATTATACACAATTATGTAGCCCTTTGGGCATGTTTCTAAAATTTTCTCTAGAATGACTGCATTAGTTCACAACTCCAGTAACAACATATTAGTGTCTCAGTTTTCCCACATTCTCTCCAAAATTTACAATATCTTTTCCTGTCATCTTAGACAATCTGAAGGATTTGTAGTAGTACCATGGAGTTGTCAATTTGGATTTCTCTTATCAATAGTGATTCAGAGCATTTTTTAAAATATCTCTTATTGCTGGACTTTGCTGATAACATATAAAAATGCTCGTTATTTATGGGTATTTATTTTGTATCCTGAAATATTGCTAAACTTGCTAATTGTTTTTAGCAATAATTGATTTTCTAGGATTCTCTAAGTAGAAAAGATTAAATGAACTAACTGCTATTTAGTTCAATCAGTAACATACATAAAACTGATTGAACTATCAGAGCATCTATAAAAATATTGTTTTCTAGCCTGTTCTTAAATATATTTGGTAAAAGGAACCTTTGAGATAACCAATTTCTTTTTTAAATAACAACTTATTAGAAAATTCTATACTTTGAATAAAAACCTGTATCCCTCTAACCTATACACATTAGGCCTATTTTTTCTACACAGAATTCCTGAAGACTCTAACACAACATCAATTTGAAAGTAATTTATAATTCTTGAAATTTTGTCTTTCTTTGGCAAACATTTGTATTTATTAAGACTATCAGGGCTGGAGCCAAGATGGCAGAGAGCAGACACATATCATTCTGACCTCCTCTGAGTTTCCCTCAAATCAACAGCTGATTAAGCCTCTGAACTGGTTTTGGAGTGATAAAACCCACAAATATTCTAAGTATGATAAGTAAGAAGATACTTTGAAAGAACTTCAGAAAAGATCTGTTTCAATTGGGTAGGGGGAGAGGCTGTTGAGTCCAGACCACAGTGCAGGGAGCCTGGGGCAATCAGCTGGTACAGAGGGGCATATGTTAGGGCATCTATGCACCAGGGAATCTATTGTGAGGTTCTTAAGCTACTCTATGCTGGCTGCAAGCCGGTCATTTAGCAGATTTGCTGTGAGACACTCCAAATGCAAATATAAAAGGCAAATGGTGAGCCACTGAGCATGGGAAGAATGCAGGAACTAGTCTCACCTACTCAACAACAGAAGTCAGTCAGCTGCATTGTCCCCAGGGAAAACTACAGTGGTTGTCACCCCTTTATCTTAAGAGCAGATCTCAACCTTTAAAAAAGTGAGCAAAAATCAAAAAGAACTCTGACCATAGACAGTTTTTATGGAGAAAGATAAGGATATACTTCATACTCTGAGGATCTAAAGGAAAATCAGCTACAGATAAAACAACAAAGAATTTTATGAATTGTTCCACAGTTAAAAAGACTCTCTTGGAAGAAATAAAAAATGATCTAAAAAGAGTTAGAAAAAAATATAGAAAGGAAATGAGATCTTTGCAAAATGGTATGGAAAAGGAAAAACAGAAATTATCTGAAGAAAACTCCTTAAAAAGTAAATTTAATGAAATGGAAAAAGTATATAACTCCTTACAAAATAGATATTAAAAAATGGCAATTTATTGAAAAATACAATTTGTGAAATGGAAAAAACCTGCAGTGAACAAAACACCTCAATTGGCCAAATGCAAAAGGAGGTTAAAAAAAAAAAAGAAAATAATTCACTAAAAATTAGAGTTGAAGAAATGGAAATGGATGAATCAAGGAGGCTTCAATTATCAGTCAAATAAAACCTCCCCAAAATGAAAAAAAAAAATAGAATAAAATGTACAATACCTCATTAGAAAAACAACCCAGAAAATAGTTTTAGGAGAGACTGTGAAGTTCAGTGAGAAGAACCTTCTATTACAGAACATAGAGGAAATGCAAGAGCTTTGCTTTAAAAAGGCATTTTTCCACGCAAAACTTCTCCAATTTTGGCTTTTATCCTGCTGTATATTCTTACATGTTCTATGGTACATCTTTTGTTTCAATAGATACTAAGCTATATATTACTACATATTACTATGCCCATATTTAGACATGCTTTTCCCCTTCCCTCCACCCTCCTTTCCTCTTTTCCTTCCTTTGTCCTTTCTTTTTAAATTTGTTTATTTATTGTTTCTTAGTGAGTTCCTTGTTTATTTATTGTTTTAAGTTTGTCATCTTCAGAAAAGATATGACTTTTCACAATCATTGATTAATTTCATATTGTGTGCTTGCTTCCAATTCATAAAGGAACCTCTCATTCTGCTGAACATTTTGAAATGTGCTTTGATAAATCTTTGGTAAATCCTGGCAACTTTGCTTATCTTATGAGTATTTATTTTTCAATTATATATTTTTGTTTGTTTCTACAGAATGCTGCATCTGCATCATTTTGTTCCTGAATGACTGAAACTCATTTTCCGTGCCAAGAAACACTGATGAAATACATACTTTGCACATGGCAATATGGTAAATACTTTGGTTGAAATACCCTAATACTCCAAAAGATCTTTGGGGTTGAACATGGTGATAATTAAACAATTTACATTTAGAAGCTGATACCCTATTTGGAGTAAGGTATAAAGAAAATATTAGCATTAACATCAAGTTTCAAAAATGGAGAAAAATACACTATGGACAGAAATAAGGAAGTATCAAAATGAAGCAGATTTTTAAGGAATAGCATCACATATTTTCTTATCATGTGTGTTTTAGTCCTTAATAGGAAAGAAAACAAAATGTGGCAAATCACTGATGAATGTCTAAGATGCAAGAAACAAGTCAAGGTTGGGGATAAGAGTGTGGGTAATAAAATGACCTCATAAAATAGAAAAATAAAACAAAACAGCTTGGAGATTATTCATGATCCTTTCTCATGTTGATGTTTTTGTTGTTTTGCCTTCAACATAATTTTTATAATGAGACTTATGTAAGCAATTTATCTTTTTCCACTCTATTTTTAAATTCTCCATTTGCTTTAATTTTGAATATCCTTGAAAACCATGCATGTTTTAAGCACTACAGCATATGGCAGACAACTTGCTTAGCAGTATAATAATCAGTCTTGCATTAATTTTCCATTTGTTTCATATTTTAAAACTCAGATTAGATTTCCCCTCCCCCCCACCCTGGGGGTGACTCGGCAGACTCGGCACCAGGGGGTGTGGCCTCAGCTACCTCCTGAGAATAGTTAAGAGACTGACAAGTGGGTGGATACGGCCCAAGGCAACACACACGGCCTAGCTTAGCTGGAGGGAGTGGAACTCAGCTCCAGGAAGTCCCAGAGAAGCAGAACCTTTGAACTAGGGACCGCGGTTTCTGGCAGACACTTCCAGTTTGAGCGCAGGGGCTTCTCACGTCACCTGCTGCAGACATCCACTCCCCACCCGGACACATAGGCTGAGCTTCTTGCTGTCTTCACTATTCTACGCCCTCAAAGCACAGCAGTGCTAATCACCTCTGAGGCACTTCCAGGGAGGGGGTGGGGAACTCTCTCCCAGAGCTCTCTCTTAGCGCGGGCGCAGGGGCCGCTGCATCCATCCGGTCTGGGAGGAAGCTGGTAAAGAAGTAAATAATTTCCTACCCCAGGGACAGACCCCAAAACATTTTTTAAGTATGAGCAAAAAAGCTAGAAAAACTATAGATTCCTTCTATACAGAGAAAGAGCGGGTATCCAACCCCGAGGAAGTTAACAGCAAAGATTCAGAAGATAACAACCTAAAGGGGAACGATTCCTGCCCCCCATCACATAACTCTCTCCTAGAAGAAGCTCTTAAGAAATTGAGGGAGATCGAAGAAAAATGGGGCAAGGAAAGGGAAGTTATGATAGAGAATAACAACGTCCTGAAATTGGAGTTGGAAAAAATAAAGAATTCACAGGAGATGCAGGGAAACAAAATTAGTGAATTAGAAAAGGTTAAAAAAACACAGGAAAGTAGGATTTCTGAATTGGAAAAGATAAAAAAGTCTCAAGAAAATAGAATTTCTGAATTGGAAAAAGAAAATAATTCTCAAAAAAAAAAATTAGGGAAATGGAAAAAAATTCAATAGAGCAAAATAATTCATTTAAAAATGAAATTGGGCATTTACAAAAAGAACTAAAAACTGTGAAAGAAGAAAATAACTCCTTAAAAGTCAGGATGGAACAAATTTTCCATTTGTTTCCAATTCAGTGTGATGCTTTTATTTTATTTATGTGGTTGGGTTGGGTCCCTACAGGATACCCAAGTGAAAGGTGAAGGTAATGATCTGAAAAATTCAGGCACAACCCTAAGAACGCAGATATTTCAAGCAATAGTTTATAGGGTTGGTTTCCACATAATGTGATCTGGATCATCATATCCCTATCTTCAAAATAAGTATATTATTTGATATTTGGATTTGGATGAATGCTTCTTCACAAAGGAAATCTACAAAATGTCAGATAAAACAAAAGAAAAAAGTTCCATATTTGGATGGAGGAGATAAGAGGACATTCTCAGAGGTAAGTAGATTTAAATTGAATATTTAGTGTTTTCACTATTAGTCCTTCAGGATTATGTAGTATGCGTTTGAATGTGTCTATTTGGTTTAAGGGTTTGGGCACCTAATTACATCAGATATTTTCATAGCAGTTAATGTTTGGGAAGCAGATTTTAAGGTGATATAGAAATGGGTTTTTAGTAGCAATTGAGCATAGGACATACACTTGAGAAAAGTGAAATTAAAATTATATGGAGAAAGTACTGCAGGCTGACTGGGTCAAGTAAAAGGAATAAAAGGAGTAAAACCAAAAGGAAGATAAGTGTGGATATCATTAATGGACTAATGTTGATGAGAGCAAGGGTCCTCAGAGTAGGAAGGGGGTAAGAAAACACTTAAATCTATCTCTCTATCCCTCTATTCCTCTATCCATCTATCTATCTATCTATCTATCTATCTATCTATCTATCTATCTATCTAATCTCTTTCTATCTACCTATCATTTTTCTTAAGTAAAGTATGTTTGAAGTACAATTAACAATATACTAATCAATGTCATTTTTCTCACATCATAAAATATTATTTTCAAAGTTACAATGTGTATGTATATGTACATGTAATGCATATGTATATGTATCAGATGTATACGAATCTTATTGTAGAAAAGCAAGTACATATAGATTTTTAAAATAGATTTAACTATACACATATATATGTATACACATATATAGTATTTAATTACCTACTATGTACTGTGCATTATGCTGAGTAGTGGGAATATATATTTTAAAATACCTTGCCCACAAGAAGTTTAGATGCTGATGATGACATCTCCATTTCCCCTCATACTGAGAATTTTTAAAAAATTATTTATCATTCTGAACATAATACATAAAATAAGCATTTACATAGCAGAATAGAATAGAAAAAAGCAATTGCACATGAAACTGCAAATCAATTGTATATAAGTTGCCATTTTTAAATTTCAAAATAAAATTATCATATAAACATATTTTGTCTCTTTTCTGTCAGATATGGCTAATCATTAGACTCAAATATGTATATGTATAGATGTATATCTACATATACACACATACATACATATATGTGTCTCTCTGTGTATCTCCAATCCATACATAGTTTTATTTCTCTGGATGCAGATCTTGTCTTCCATTGTATTTTCTTTCTAATTTATCTAGGAGTTTATAAAAATTAAATTAGTCATTCAAAGTTTTATACAACATTCTCTTGGTTCTACTCATTTAACTCTTCATTATTTTAGGCAAGCCTATCAATGTTTTTCTAAGATGATTGACCCCATCATTTCTTATAGCCCAAAAGTGTTTCATCACAATCACATACCACAACTTGTTCAGCCATTTCTCAATTGACAGGCTTCCCTCAAGTTTCCACATCTTGGGGCAGCAAAAAGGCACAGTGCATAGAGCACCAGCCCTGAAGTCAGGAGGACCCAAGTTCAAATCTGGTCTCAGACACTTAACACTTCCTTGCTGTGTGACTCTGGGCAAGTCATTTAACCCTGCTTGCCTTAGCAAAAGAAAAAAAAAGTTTCCTGATAGTGGTCACCATATAAAGAACTGCTATAAATATTTTAGAACATATATGCTCCTTTCCTTTTCCCCTAAACATCTTAGGAAACAGACCTAGTAGTAGTATTTCAGTTTAATAACACTTTGCACATAATTTTACATTGCTCTCCAAAAAGGTTGGATCAGTTCATCATTCCATCAACAATGTATGTGTCTCATTTTTTTCCACATCCACTACAACATTTATGGATTTCCCCTTCAATTATTTTAATCAAAGATATAAAATTTATCTCAATGTTACCTTAATTTGCATTTCTCCAGACAATAGGCAGTTAGAGCATTTTTCTCCACATGACTCTAAATCATTTTGACCTCATCATTGGACCTTAAACATGTATCAATTGAGGAATGACTAATATTCTTATAGATTTGATAATATTATTTATATCTTTAACATATAAAACCTTTATCTGAAAATCTGTTTATAACCTCCCACAACATTTTCTAAATTCTTCTGATATTGGCTACCTTTCTTTTATTTGTACAAAAACCATTAAAATTTATTGAAATTATTCATTTTACAACTTACACTACTCTTTTGGAACTATGCCCAAAAGGCTATCAATATGTACATATCCTTTGATCCAACAGTGTTTCTACTAGGCATATATCTCAAAGACATCTGAAAGGATGGAAAGGGACTTATATGTACAAAAATATTAGTGGCAGCTCTTTTTGTAATGGCAAGCATCTGGAAATTGAGTGGATGCCCAGCAATTGGAGAATGGCTGAATAAATTATGGGATATCAATGTTATGGAATATTATTGTTATATAAGAAATGGTCAGCAGAATGATTTCAGAGAGATGCTGATATAGATGCTGATGCTGATGTTGAACTGATGTTAATGGAAGTGAATAGAACCAGGTGATCATTGTACATGGCAACAAGAAGATTATATGATGATCAATTTTGATGGACGTTGCTCTTTTCAACAATGAGATGATTCAGACCAGTTCCAATGATCTTATGATGAAGAGAGCCATCTACACCCAGAGATAGGACTGTGGGAACTGAGTGTGGATCACAATGTAGCATTTTCACTCTTTTTGTTGTTGTTTGTTTGCATTTAATTTTATTATTATTTTTTTCTTTTTGATCCAACTTTTTTTGTGCAGCAAGATAGTAGTATAAATATTGAATTTAGCATATATTTTTTTTTACCACATTTAACCTACAGTGGATTACTTGCTGTCTAGGTTAGGTAGTAGGGGGAAGAAGGGAGAAAATTGGAGCACAAGATTCTACAGGGGTCAATGTTGAAAAATTATCCATGCATATATTTGGAAATAAAAACTTTACTAAAATATTTAAAAAACACAACTCACACTGCTAATTTTTATTTATTCATAAATTGTTCACATGTCTGTAAATATAACAGGTGATTTCTTATTCTTCATTTTTTCTTTATAATATTCTTTGTATCTAGGCTATATATCATTTCACTATTATCTTGGCAAATGGTGTAAGATATCAGTCTTCCGGACCGCTTTTGGTTTTCCCAACCGTTTTTATTGAAAAATGCACTCTTATTTCCAAAAACTACAGTATTTCTACTTGTAAAAGACAAAGTTCCTATGTTTACTTGCTACTTTGAATTGTATACCTATCTTTCTATTTCTTAGCCAGTACCACATAGGTTTGATAATTATGCAATATATTAATCAGTGTTATTTCTTTCTCACATCATAAACTATCTTCCCCGTACCAAAGCAATGGGCTCTTAAATCTATATGGATCTTGTTATAGGAAAAACAAATATAGATAGATTTTGGTTAACATATGTAATTCATAAGACATTTATGAAAGTCACTTAATCCTATTTGCTTTCCATTTCTTCATCTATAAAAGGAGTTGAAAAAGGAAATGGCAAACCACTCCCATATCTTTGCCAAGAAAAAAGCAAAATGAGGTCATGAAGTATCAGACACAAGTAAAACTATTAAACAACAACAACCAACCAAACAAAACTATATTTATATATCCGTATTACTAGTTCAGATTATTTAAAAATAATTCATCACATATTATACTTCATTTTCCAAAGAACACTAGGCATGAAATTATATGAAGTTTTATTTTTGTCTTATCTAGTTAGTTGTATTTAAAACAGTACCTAAAAGTGGCACATTTATCATCATAACAATTTTAAATAGAATATGGAGTTGATATTTTGATATTCCAAAGTGCTTTATGGAGTTCATACCATTGTACAGCTTGAGGCACAAAGTTGTTAATTGACTATTAGTTTGCTTGGAATAGAAGGTAAGGGTTCTAGTGTTCTAAATAATGTGAAAGCTCCTCACCCTGTACCAGAATCTTTTTTTAAGTTCTGGATATAAAAAAAAATTAAACATGAAAGTACTTATGCTTTATAGAAGAAGATGTGTGCACATGTAGAAGTTCGTACATGTATATATATATATATATATATATATATATATATATATATATATATATATATATATATATATATATATATATATATATATATAGTTATACATATGTGTATATATCTATGTATATATATATATAGTTATACATATGTGTATATATCTATGTATATGTATATTGGTATACATTTATGTTTTAATTGTGTGTATACATATATGTATATATATATATATATATATATATATATATATATATATATATATATATATATATGTCAATAGAATATAATTTTTGGCATATATACTAGCATCTAGAGACCATCTTTAGTAGCATTTGGAATTAACTAAAAAGGAAACCAGAGATTCTAAGAGGTAGTTGTTAGGAGAGAGTACACTCCAAAAAGACAATTCAGCCTGTGAAGAGGGATAGATTGAGAAAATGAAATATGGGAGATTAATTATCTTTGTTTTCCTTTCCCGGGCCATGTTGCCTCTCTGGGACATACAAACACTAGTTTTCCAATGATGGAATTGGAAACAACGGTAAGATGCATTGGGAAAAGGGAGGTTGGATTAAAGTTAGAGATTCTGGGTTCACTTGTTGCTCTCCTATTTGTTTACTTAAGCAACTAATTTAATCTTTCTGGTCCCTAGTTTCATTAGCTAATAAAATGAATTAATATTGGTTAACACATTAATAGCATTAGCCAACTGATAAAACATTGATTAAATGCCTAGTTTGTGTATCTCCTACACTAATAAGCATATCAAAATCCTAGGACATTTATTTTAAGTTTTTTGCAAAGAGATATGTAATAGCATCATCTTACTGACATTTTAAAAATCAATTTTAGAAACTGGTGGGAAGGATGGGGGACTTGATCCCGAGACACCTCACTCAAATAAAGTCATGTCCTTTTATCTTTTCTGTTTACTTATTTGCCTGCTTTTGAAGATGAATTAAATTACTTTTTAAAATAAGGCTTTTTATTTTCAAAACATATGCATGGATAATTTGACAACATTGGCCCTTGCATGGCCTTGTTTTTCAGATTTCCTCCTTATTCCCTTCACTCCCTCTTTTAGATAGCAAGCAATTCAATATATGTTAAACATGTCAAAATATATGTTAAATCCAATATGTATAAACATATTTATGCAATTCTCTTGCTGAACAGAGAAATCAGATAAAAAAGAAAGTAAATGAGTAAGAAAACAAAATGCAAGTGAACAACAATAAGTGAGAGTGTTTTGTTGTAATCCACATTCAGTTCCTACAGTCCTTTCTTTAGATCTAGATGGCTCTCATAAATTTAATTACAATAGCAACATCAGAACTAGACATTTAGCCTGCAATTATGTGAGAACATAAATTAAAAATGGAAGATTACGTATTTTATTATTATTGCTAAAAATTCCTTAGCAACAGGAAAAATAAATGGACATACTTTCTATAATTCTGTGTTCTAGACCTCATCTGCCTCATACATCGTTCACCCTATCCCTGATTTATCAAGGCTCGAGGTTCAATACACTTTCCTTTTGGGGAGTTTGTGATCTTAAATTAATCTCTACTACTGATTTAACTGAAACCAAGTCTCTTAGAACAATAATCACAATTCAACCAAATAAGTACTCTTCTTTAAATGGACTTGACAAGAGTTCATTCAATCAAAGAAATTTAGGTTTGGGTTTTAATGTGATTTTCTAAATATCCTTCAACAATGTTTATTTTTTGATTTTTCAATATTGAGGTCACTTATACCCTGAAATTCACAAGTTTCAACACTCAGATTATGTGAATATCAAATCTAGATAATTTTTTACTTTACTCCTTAATTGGTCTCTCATGCTTGAAATGTACAAGTTTCTCACCTTTGAACTTTGTGAATCCATTTCTTGGTTTCCCAACTTGTTAGTATAGTCTTCTAACTCGGACATATTTACTTGTTCACATTCTATATCAATCCAAAAAATTGAATTGGAATATAATATCCCTGAGAGAAGATTGCCTTTCATTTTGTCTGTGTCACCAGTGCCCAGAACATAATTTTCACCAAAGGAAGAATTTGTGAAATGTTTGTTGGATTTGACTGGGAAGAATTATTCCAATCTTTTCTCTTTCCACTTATGGGGATATCCATAATAAACCCTATCTAGCTATTATTCAACTCATGATTATATTTAAGTGTGTTTGCATCTTCAGCTTCTCTGCAGTTATGAAAGATATTTATGCACTCTAATGGTCTATTATTTTGCCTTATATTACTTTCCAAAAATAAAATAATACCAAGTGTCACTTTTCCACTATAGAATTACACTACAATAGTTGATGGATCGACTCAATTCAATGAGAAAATTAGACAAATGAATTATTTTGCATCATGGGGACAAAATAACTAAAGGATACACTGAATTTTTCAGTTTGCAACTAGATGTTGTCATGCCCTATGGACAAAGCTATAACTTCCCAGAACCTGAATTGTTAGGCTGACTTGATTTTGTTTTTTGGAATAGAGTGGATATTCTAATGGCCAGGATAACAACATTTCTGGGTACCTTGGGGCCTTGTTTTGAGCTTTATTGCTCAAATGTCATCTATAAGCCTGAAAGTCAAGCAAAGAACAGATCCCTTATACAATTTGGGAAATAGATATTGTGTTTTAGCTCCAGGCTAGCATTGCTTATCCTGTCTTTAGCATGAGTAACCAAAAAGTACCACCAACAAAAAAATAAAAATAAAACAAATTTATAGAAAATATTCTTCATTGTTAAAGAAAGAATAACATGGTTAAGTAATATGGTAATTATATATTCCTTATTATCTATGCCTTTATTATCTCTATTGCTTAATTTGTGAAATAAAACTTTTTTTTTTCATGTTTCTGCTGTTACTTCTATATTAGAAGTAACTTCTTGTATGAGAAAATAAACTTCTTTAGAAGAAGATTCTTAGCTTTAAAACGTGACCCTGCCACTTACAACCTGGGTGAACTGAGATTATTTTTTTACTTCTATAGCATTTATTTTTCTGCTTTGATCTAGGTGCCCTCTAGTATCTATGGCCTAGTTCAGGAGCATAATAATACCTAGCATCTATTTAATAGTTTAAATTTCCCCAAACTCGGTATTTGCTTTATCGCTATGTATGCATTGTGACAACATTGGGAGGTAAGTACTATTATAATTCCCAATTTAGCACAGAGTAAAAGGAGGCAGAATCAAATAATTTGCCCAGAATCACAATTAATAAATGACTGAGACCAGATTTAAAATCAGGTACCCAGTACTATAATCATTTGACCACTTTCTATAAAACCAGCTTCTATGAGCATATGGCACAAAACTTCTTCCATTTATTTATAACCTTGTGTTTTTCAAAACCTTTGAAAGCTTTTTTTTATTTTTCCCATTTGATCCTTACAACAGCTCTATGATATAGGTGTAGCTATTATTTCCTTTAAAAATGATAAAACTGAGGACCAGAAATATTAAATCACTTATCCAGGATCACACAGCCTGTAACCATCCTAGGAATATTTTAACCCAGCATTAGTTCTAGAGTTAGAAAATAAGGATATAAATGGTCATTCTCATGGTTATTGTAAATTCTTCACCTCTAAAATGAAAGAGCTGGCTTAGATGCTAAGTGAGATCCAACCTACTTCTAGGTAAATGACCTCATAAACTTTCCTGATCTCAAATCCAATTTAATTACTATGAAATAGTATTTCTTCATAATTGAGCTTTGATTTGTTTTAAATGTTATGTTACACTTAGAATTAGGAGTTCCTAGAAAAGAATGCTTTGAAAACTAAAACTCTTATATGTTCTGTTGTTGTTCAGTTATTTTTCAATTATATCTGACTCTTTATGATCTAATTTGGGAATTTTTTGGCAAGGATACTATAGTGATTTGCCATTTGCTTCTACAGAACCTTTTACAAATGAGATATCTGTGGCAAACAGAGTTAAGTGACTTGCCCAGGGTCATATAGATTGTAAGTGTTTTAAAGCCATATTTGAATGGAAGGGGATTCCAGGCCCAACATTATGCCACCCAGTGTGTCATATATTATTTTGCCTCCAGAGATACTTGAAGTAAATCAGCTTAGATTGCGGTTGGAGTTTTGTAACTGAAATAAATTGCTATTATTGCAAAACACAAAATAGGTAGGGGTTTGAAAAAAAATTACAACAGTTAGGTTTGAAAACTTCCTTCCAAATCTTTAGTTTGATGCCATTTTCTATTCAGTATTAGAAATTCTAGAGACCAGATATACATATCTACAAATATAACTACAAAACCAATACCATACCAGTACCACAAATGATTTATTTTTAACTTTACTGAAATGGATATGTGTTATCAAATTCAGTGTTTCTTGCAATATTGATTTCTGTCTAGACAACTATGTTACATATCCTCTCCAAAATTTCCACACAAAGTTCATCAAGGAGCCTTATCACTTTCTCCTAATGTGATATTCAAGATTCTGACTTGTCACAAGTTATCTCAAATTGTTATGCTCTGACTGGCACATCTGTTCTTCCTATCATCATTTCTTGATGATATAATTTACTTCTCTTTTTTCTTCTCAATTTTTCTTGGTTCTAATTATTTTAATTGTTGGTTCTATGTTGATTACAACCTTTTTTATCAATTGCCTTCCTAGAGACATTAATTTTTTGCTTATGAGTTGTATTCTATGTTTTTCTTCCATGTAGAATTGGCAGAAAAATGATAATATTGAAAATATGGGTTAGTCAAAGGAGTCTCCAATTTCCTGAGAGCAATTCAGCTCTCTAGGCAACTCATTGTTAATTTTTATTGTCTAGCTTATATAGTCACAGTATATAAATTAAAAAAAAAAAACAAAAAAACAGTATAGACACAGAAATGACATCAGCACCAAGTATAATAGATTTCAATATGTTTTTGGATGGATACCCAATAGGGCCTGAACAACAGTATTCTAATGTTCAGGCAAGCTTTCTAGAGATCCTTTGGATGGGCCTTGGTTTCAGCAGGATAGACACCTCTAGAATGGACAAGAATAGAGTCCAAAGTCTTTATTGTCTTTTACACAGTCTTGTGTCTGTCATACACTGTCACCCAGTCTCAGTCTGACCTATTTTCCTCCAGCATTCTGCCAGTCTCAACCAGTCTCCCCCTGAGTCTGACTTTGTCCCCACTTTAAATATCCTATTACAATTATATCATTACAGTATACTGAATATGTGTGAACTAGAGAACCATTATCTCATCAATTCCACTGAGTTAACACCTTGTTTCAAGTATACTTCTCCAGAGTTCTTCTATTATATCTCCTTATAATTTATCTTTTCTCTTTCCCATCACTATCTGTTAGGAGTCTTTCTTCTAGATACACTGTTCTGTATTCCATTTAAAAAAAAAAAATTCTCCATCCCCTGCCCCAAATATTAACATCTTTAATTAAAATCCAATGTTGCAGTTTCCATGACAGCCAAACACATTTTTTTCACTAACATTCCTATATGATGCTTCTTCTGACTTTAATTCTGATCCTCAACTTGCTTTGTTATTATTTAATTTCTCCCCCCCTATAGATTCCTCCTTTATCTTCTCACCCACTCTGTCCTTTTCTTTAAATCCAATTCCCATTAATCTATATACCTTATCTCTCTTTTATTTATCTAAATTTATACCACACCCTAACATATGCTACCCTTCCCCCACCATGAATTAATAAAAATAGAAAATTTGAAATTCAAAACACTATCAACTTACATGTAATTGATAAAGCAAGAAAAATGTATAAATAATTATAATTTCTTATAAGTTGAGTCACGTTTTAAAAATTCCATGGAAATTTAGAGACTTCCTAGATTAACAGAATTAACATTTGAGACTTGAGGAACTTCACAAGGTCACCTAATCTACTATTTTCCCTTCAAGTCAATAAAAAAACTATTTCATCAAAGACAAGAAGAACAGCCTAGTTTCAAAGAGTTTAATAACATCACTTCTGTCTGACTTGGTCAGGGAGATTCTAAAAGAGCCAGGCATCCTTTCCTAAAAGCTCCCTTCAAACATATCATTAGTTACTTGAAAACAGTTAGACAAAGTCTACTCAGGCTCTTGGAAGCAATTCCCCATTGTCCTCAATGTGACGATGTTTTATCAGCTGATTCTGGGAAAGTGCTTTTTATATTTTACTTTGTATTTGAATTTTTGCCATTCTTGAAGAATAGACAAGAACACATCTTAAAAACAAAGTAGACATCCCCAGTCCATGAGAATCCTTTGCATTATCTAAAAAGGCATAAACATTTTTCTGTTTCTTATTTTACTTGTGCTGTTGAAGAGATGCTCAAAAAAAAAAAGTCAATGTAACACAGTCTTCACAGTCTCATATGCACTAGTAAAAATCACAAATATCCCCCAAAGCCAATATGTATCATTACCAAACAAGAAATATTTCACCAAGATTACTACTTTATATGGGCCAGAACTCTTGTACTTAAAACAAGGATTCTTACAAGGTAGAGTCAGTGGAATTGATGTTTATCTAGTTTAGTATGGTGATTAATAGTTCTCTAGTTCAGTACTTGTACTTAACACTTAAAATAGTTCTACAAGATTCACACCTGTGATATAATTAAAATAGAGCCAGGGTGGGACTGAGAGACAGATTCATTCTATAGTCCATCCTTGTGATGGCTGGAGGCTGAAGCTCTCAGACACAGAGATTCATCTAATCTCATACTAAGTTGGGACTGGCCTCCTGCACTTCCCCCACTGAGAGTAAGGCCTGTGTGAAAGGCTCTCCAGAAAGCTGGCCCAGGCCTGAGGCAAGGAAAGTAGATTGTGAAGAAGATAATAAAGGATTTGGACTTTAACACCTGGCTATTTTCTAACCCTAACCCTCCAGACTCCAGACTCTACTGAAAAAAAGGCTAGTCTAGAGATCTCCAGAAAACTAACAAAAAACCACTTGCTTAGTATTCAGGATTGCCTGATTCACTGATGAAATGGCCCTCTTTTACTCAAAAACAAAAAGGGTGAAAAAAAAAGGAAATCAGATTCATGTTGCACAAGGATCTGTGGTTCAAAGTGATATTTCAAGAGCACATGGAAGAGCTATCCCTGAAGGGACATAAGTCCCCATTGATTGGCAGTAACTCCTCCCTTTTAGGCACAGAGACAAAACAATTTGATGAGTATTTAGAAAATGCTCAATGTATTGCAATCTATATTATGTGTCCCTTCCCTTTCCACTTGGGGCCTTTTTCTATTCCAGACTCATACTTCCAGAGCAGGTTAAATCATTCAGCATCTCTTAAAGAAAAATGAGATGAAATTGGATTCCTATCTCAGTCCCAGAGTGTAGGACTCTTTATATAGTGATTAGAGAATTGAAATGGATTAGAAGTCACTTAGTGTCTCTTGTTGAAAATTATTCCTGAAATCTATTTCAGATATTAATTCTACATTAATTCCAATGCTAGATTATCAATTTGCTCAGATGATATAGCTTTGCCATGTGGAGAACCTATGAAGTTTGCTTCTGGGAAAATAATGATGATAAGGTAGTATGTGTGGACATAGTGTTACTAATGCTGGTTTGACTACCCGAACCATTTAATTATGTCTTGGTTTGATTTATTTGGGATGGGTTTGATCTACATAATTTCCATCACTGTTGGTTAGTTCATAAGTATTTGAGTCAGCTTCAGAGCTGTTTTTCTTCCATTTAGGTTTGGTGACTCTCAATGATTGTTTTTTTCTCTTTCAGAGTGTCTAGTCAAGTATCATCTGTTAAGAGAAGGGTGCTTAGATCTTCCTTTTTCTAACACCATATTACCATCTTCTTTGTTCTGAACAGACCTTGGTTGTCAATCTTGTAATATATTACTTTTTGCTCTAAATGGAAGGAGTAAAAACTAAAAGAACCTAAGAGTTTCAAAGAGATAAAGAAAGAGTTAACAGCATGAAACTAGACTCAGAGTTTACATGAATCAAGTAGCAAGGTATTATCAAGATATAAGTCACAGTTACCCAGGAGTCATACCTTATCTGTAAATTAACTTGGTAAAAGGGTACTACATAAGCACTGAGATAAGTTTTAATCCTTTTCCCTAAGAGATGCTATAGGGGATGATGTCTTCAAAATATTAAGGAAAAAGTGTGCACAATAGTTCTTCCTATGCCTTCTCATTTAATATTTCCCCCAAATTTCATGTCATTTTTTTTTACATTTGGTCTTTTAAAAAATTTGAATGGCAAATTATCTCCTTCCCTTCTATCCATTCCTTCTCTTTCAGAAGACAAGTGATTTAGTCATGTTACTACCGAAAACATAAAAAAAAAAAAAAAAAAGGTTATTTATTGTTTTTTTCCAAAGCTTATTTCCATTTACATTCAAACTCCATCAGTTCTTTCTCTGGATCACAATTGATCACTGTACAATATTGCTATTATTTGGTTCAATGCTATTCTGAACTAATTTCATTTTGCCTCAATTCAGGTAAGTATTCCCAGGTTTTTTAGTTGTGGGGTTTTTTTATTTATTTTCTTTTGAGAGCATCCTGATTGTTATTTCTTACAATACAATAGAGTGCTATTTCATACATATACTACAACATGTTCAGCCATTCCCCATTTGATAGGTGACCCTCAATTTCCAATGCTTTGCCACCATTAAAAGATCTACTCCTTTTTAAAAATATCTTTTAAATACAGATATAATAGTGTTATTGTTAGATTGAATGATATGCAAAGTTCTACAAATCTTTGGCTATTGTTCAAAATTACTTTCCAGAAATGTTTAGTTTTAGTTTTAGTTTTCATAACTATACCAACTCTATTCTAATAAGAGTATTGTCCAGTCATTGGTAGTTAGCCTTAAGTGCTCGGTTGTCCGACCTCAGTGCATCAATTCAGAGTTTCAGCCCTTTACAATCATTAATGTAGTAACCAACCTCATCCAATCTGACATGCAAGAAATAGGACATAGAAACCCCTTGTCTTGAAACAAATTATTGCATTTTAGACAAATTAAGTAGCTATATATTTTTTCTTCACTCTACCTTGTTTGTTATGTCTGCAGCCACCCTCAAATAAATAAAAAGCTGTTTTCCTTTTTCCTATTATCAAAAAAAAAGACTGTCATCTTTTCTGTCCTTGCAAGAAATAGTCTTGTCCAGTTCTTAAGATCATTTGTCACCAGTTTGCAATCTAATCCATGTCCTCTTCATTTTTTCTCTTTTTTGTTTTATGCTATTCAATTGGTAGGGAATTCCTTGTGACCAAACTCAACCTTCCTATTGGACTTTAGTAGGAATGGCACCTCTCGCAGTTACAACTTGTAATGATAGTAAAGTTTCATTATATGAAATGAACCCTTATCTTTGCCAATTGTTAGGTTGTTTTCTGGCTTTGGTGCTGTTTTGACTTCATAATGGCACTGAATAACTGATTAAGAATTCTTTTGATATACTAGTAACAAGTGGCAATCAAAACTTCACCTCTAGGAAAAAACAAACAAACAAAACAAAACAAAACAACAACAAAAAATATGTCTTTTCTCTCAATGCAGTACTCTCTATATTTAAATATCTTTCTTCTAAATTAATTGAACAGTTTTCATTGTGTAAAGTTCCAGTCCAACTCTCCAGGAGCAAACAAAATAATTTCATTATGATAGTTCTTCAAATAATTGCAGGATGTCGCCCTTTTCCCAACTGTTCCCAAATTCTTGTCCATCTAGTAAATAAGATACCTATGTAGAAATCAAGGAACTTCAAAGATCATGAAGCCAAATCTATCATTTTATAGCAGAGGAAACTGTTATTGAAACTCTAAATGACTAGGTTGGTAAAAAACATCTAGGAAGTACCAGATGTCAAGCCCAGGATGCTGACATTTGGAACACCTGTAAAAAAAAAAAAAAAAAAAAAAAAAAAAAACTTCCACTTACCTTAGTTTGTCATCATCTCAAGGTCTTTCACCATGCTTTTTTCGTGCCCTTGGATAAAGTCCAGCAGATCCCTGTCTACTAAAAATTCAGTGCCTATTTATCACAGCTTTTAGCAAGACAGAGTACAGTAATGCTATTAGCTTATTGCTCCTAGACTCTATGCATCTCTTAAAGTCATTTAAGAATATACTAGCATTGACAGTCGTATTATCACAACGTTGAATTGTATTGAAATTTTAGTACCTTAAAATCTTCAGATTTATTTTTCTAATAAGCTGTCTAGTCATATCTCTCTCATTTGTATTTTTCAAGTTGATTTATTAAATACAACTATAAGACTTGGTGTTTATTCCTAATAATTTCACCATATTTAATTTGCTCAATATTCTAGAATAATAAGATTTTTCTTTTGAGTGTTGACATTAACCTCCAGTGTGTTAGCTATCCCTATCAGTTTGAGTTCATTAACAAATTTTGACAAACATGCTACCAATGTTTTAACCAAAGACATAGACAAAATATTAAATAACAACATCAAAAACAGATTCCCAAGGTCGTCTTTGTTGACACTGGACCATTAATGATTTTTCTTTATGTCTGGCCATTCAAAAAGTTTTGAATCATGACAAAGTTGCTATGCTCTAGTCCACATCTCTCCATTACTTTCAAAAGATTGTCATAATATATTTTTCCTCCAATGAATCAGATGAACAGATAAAGTTGTTAACATGATTTTAGAGAACTTTAGATCAGGTTCTCAGAGGTTTAGTGATTTGTTCATGAAAAAGTAGCTGGGTGGAACATAGTATGTTATGATTCCAGCAGTAATCATCTCTCACACACAATAAGGGAAGTAGACAGAGTAAAGAGCTTATTGTCCAGATATGATACTTATGTAGGAGAAAGGAAATGGGGTAATTCACATTTCTTAAAAAAATCAGAAAGAGGAAGTAATATAATTATATGAAACTCTGTGTAGTTTTCTATTACTGTATGAGGATTATTTACATGTCTGCGTATATATCGAAGTTTGGATGTAGCAGCATAAGTGTAAGGAGTAGGGCAAGATTGATAGCTGTAAAATAAAATACATCATTTTTATAGATATATAAAAAAATTCTAGAACACAACCAAAATTGTGTATATAAATATACATATATATATATATATATATATATATATATATATATATATATATATTTAATACCGGAATATAAATACATTCAATAAACCATATAAAAAAGAACTAGACTTTAGATGTTTAGACTATAGATGAAAAACACCGAAGTAAGTTATATATTAGCAAGAATACTTAAGGCACAAAATTAGGCACACCTTTTAAACTATAAATATAACTAATGATTAGTATATCTCAGGTAACACTAGGAAACCAGTACATATAAGCTTGGTAATAATAGAATAGCTAAATTTAAATGAGAATTCCTAAAAGGGATAAATAGAGAACTGCATTGTACTTACAGGCACCAAGTAGCAATGAAGAAATATTAATCATAAATGTGTTCACCTAATAGCATGCAAGCATATCAAAGGGAAAGGTAATAAAATCTGGAAAATCCAATAGTAAATTAAAACATAAACAAAAAGATATGAAAAAACACATGATCTTGAATTCAAGAAGCTAGTAAAAATCTGTATTTGATAGATATTTGGAAATAAATAAAGTGATAATTACTTTACATGCAAATAATCTAAAAATATTCACCACAATTGATTGTGATGCAAGGCATAAACAACTTGTTAATATATTAATTATAATTCAACTATCAAAACTTATTTTATAGACCTCAATAAAATAAAAAAGTAAAATTTATGGTGAATGTAAAAGGTTAGGGAAAGACTAAAAAATAAATTGTTAATTATACTTAGGTAAATGACCAAAATATTAGTGGTAAAGTATTATGTTTGGGTTTTTACTCATGTCCTGAAATGCTAGAGTATGGGATCCTGCCTAGAGGGAGTACAGAGGCCACCTCAACTTTTGGAGCACAATAAGTTTTTTGCCACGTTGCAGAAACGCCCTTGCTGAACAATGAGCAATGATTTGTGAACATGGGAAAATATTTCGGTCTGAGGGTCACAGCTAGTTGCTCATAAGTAGGGATGCCTTTATTGCTGGACTGGCTGTCCTCCCATTGGCAGATACCATGTGTATGCAAAGTCCATGAGCTGCTTCTCTGAATGATGATAGGAGTTTGCCTATTGTTCACACCCTGATCAGACTAGCAAAAATGTATACCAATAAGGCTGTACAGAACAATAAATTGGAACTCTTTTCATACTCTGAGTCTCCCACCTCATTCATCTCACCTCTGAGGTCAAAGGGCTCATATACTTTGAGTTCTTGAGATGGCCATAACACTGAAACATTTTAAAATTGATAGGAAGTAGTGAAATGTGTTTATAGAAGCAAATTTCAATCCCCAAATATGCATATTCATCAGAGAATAAAACAAAAGATAGTTGAATTAGTAATAACAAGAATAATAAAATCAATTAGAAGTCAATTAATACAGCAAATCAAAGCACATAAGGAATCATTGGAATTAAGGGTATAAACTCCCCTAGGAATTTGAAATCAAAAGATCCATTGAAAGAGAATGTCAATTAAGGAATGGCTCAATAAATAGAATAGTATTTGGAATATAAAAATAATGAACAGGCTGATATTTTTTAAAGTCTGGAAAGATTTATATGAACTGATGCTGAGTTAAATTAGCAGAACCAGAAAAATATCATACACAGCAACAAGAAGATTATGTGATGATCAACTATGAAAGATTTGTTTCTTCTAAGCTATTCAGTGATTCAAAACAATTTCAAAAATTGCTTCCTTGGATGGAAAATGCTATCTACATCCACAGTAAGAACTAAAGAGATTGAATGTGAATCAACAAATACTATTTTCACCTTTTTTCTTCTGTATTTATAGTCTCTTGGTTGTTCCCTTTTGTTCTGATTTTTTCTCCCAACATCATGACTCATATGAATTTTTTTAAAAGAATGTGAAAAAGATAAAATGAGATCCATTGGATGAATAATAGCAAACAATTAGAAATATGGAAAAATTAAATATCCACAGACATCATAAAAATATTAAATGAATGAAGAAAAACATCAGATACAATATTGTATATACTACTACTCAAAATATAGAATATACAATAAACTGAAATTTTAATAAAAATATATCCACATATGACAGGAAATAAATAGCATCTCAATAAATACAATAGAAAAATTAAATAATTTACTAGCAAACAACAGATAAAAATATAAAAGCAGATCAATAAATTGCTGATTCCTATTAATTAATAATACTAAATTATATAATTATTTTCAAAATAAAGTCATTTAGCTTTCATTATAAAAATATGATTTTGATGTCCAAATGAGATAGATATAAGACAAAGAAAATGAAGATGACTATAAATAAATGCACAATTATTTAATCAGCTATTGACAACTAGATAGTTGTTACATATTAAAAATACAAGTTATAATAAAAGAGACAATATGAACACAAAGTAAATCAATTAATAACATGTAATTCATAAACCCAATAAAAAACATTTTATTTATTTTATACAAACATGCCAAATAGAGATTCTAGGGAAACTGGTAAGAGACAGGTCAATTCTCCGAGATCTTCCACAGCTGTGGATCATAACATCTGAAGTAGATGCAGGGCAGTCTTTGTTGGCACAGGCATTGCAGACTGGGAATGATATAAATTGGAGGCAGAGGGAACAGGAGAGAGGTTAGACAATGCAAGGGTCTCTCAGTCAAAGAGGTCAGAGAACAGCAACTGCCTCTCAGTCTCTTTGTATCATCTTCTCACAAGAGGGGATCCACTCTGCAGGTCTGAATTGGGTCTCCAGCAGCCTCTCTCAGGTGGCTCCCGTGTATTCCAACAGCTCCAAGTAGCACAACAGGAAACATTATTTTATGTTAAAAATTCTAAAATGTGAAGAGAAAGCTGGATCCAAGATGGCAGTGTAAAGTCAGGAAGTTGCTTGAGCTCTCCCAGTTTTCCTTGAAAACCACATGAAATTAAGCCTCTGAAAAGAATGTGACAGAATGAAATCATTCTCCAGATCAAGAAAGAAAATAGTTCAAGAAAGATCAGTCTCACTGGGGTGAAAAGGGTATTCAGCCCAGATTAGATAAACTCTGGGAAAGTCAATGAGGAGGTCTTGATCCGGCAAATCACAACTCATTTCTGGCTCAGTAGAGTAGCGGATCAGTGGGGCAGCCTTCAGTCCTAGTTTAGAAGGCAAGCTCTGCGAAACCAGGTTGTTTCCTGAACAGAGCAGGCAAAGCTACCCCCTACAAACACAAAGACACCCTGTGCTCAAAGTAAAAGCTCAAAGCTGCACAGGAAACTTGGAACAGTTTCCCTTTACCCTTTACCCCAAGAGCAGAGCTCCACCTTAAAATTTAAAAAGTTAAAACCAAAAGAAAAGAAAAGAAAATGAGGAAGAAACAGAAAAGAACCTTACCATAAAAAGTTACTATAGTGACAGGGCAGAACAAAACACAAACTCAGACAAGGACAGAATGTCCATACAAGAAATCTGAAAGAGGAAATAAATTGGTCTCAAGCCCAAAGAGGCTTCTTTGAAATGTTCATAAATAACTTAAAAAGACAAATAAGAGAGATAGAAAAGAAAAAGAGCATAGAAATGAGAGTCAACAATGTGAAAAAGGAAGGGAAAAAAATTGTCTGAAGAAAGCAACTATGTAAATAGTAGAACAAACCAAGTAGAAAAAATAGATACAAAAGATGATTGAAGAAAATCACACATTAAGAACTAGAACTGGACAAATGGAAGCTAATTACTTTGTGAGACTGCAAGAATCAGTGAAACTAACTAAAAAGAATGAAAAAATAGAAGAAATTCTGAAATACCTCATTGACAAAACAACAAACCTGAAAAATAGATTCCAAAGAGACAATTTAAAAATTATTGGCCTACTTAAAAGCTATGACCACCCCCCTCAAAAAAAAAAAAAAAAAAAAAAAAAAAAGCCAGGTTATTATTCTACAAGAGGTAATTAAGGAAAACTGCCCAAATATCCTAGAATTGGAGAGTGAAATACTTATCGAAAAATCCATTGATCATCTTTGGAAAGAGATCCCAGAAGGAAAACCCCAAGGAACTTGTTGCAAAACTCCCAAACTATAATCTCAAGGAGAAATATTTCAAGCTGCCAGACAAAACCAATTCAAATATTGAGAAGCAACAGTCAAGATTACCTAGGATCTGGCAACTTTTAAAGTAAAGGATGGGAGGGCCTCAAATACCATATTTCAGAAGGAAAATATCTGGGATTACAACCAAGAATTAAATACCCAGTGAGATTCAGCATCATCTTTCAGAGGAGAAGATGGAACTTCAATGAAGTAAGAGACTTTCAATCATTCCTATTTAAAAGGAAAAGCTAGAATTAAACAGAAAACAATCTACAAACACAAGACTCAAGAGAACCATAGAAAAGTAGATGGGAAAACAATATATTTAACTAGTGAAACTGTATCTGTTACTAAGGCAGACAAAGGGTGAGTCATCACATGGATTGAGGATATGTGAATTGACTCTCATGTGATGATATCAAAGGAAAAGACATTAAGGGTGGAAAAAAGATCTGTACTGGAAAAAGAAGAAAGGGGACATATAATGGCACAATTAGTTCACACAGAAGCTCAAAATTCCAATTACAATAGAGGGGGAACAAGGGAGGGGAGCAATGTCTGAAGTTTAATCTCATTAATTTTGGCTATAACAGGGAATAATTTAAATATTCAGTTGAGAATAGAATTTTATCTAATCCTATAGAGAAGTCAGAGAAGAAAGAGGAAACAAAAAGGGAGAGATAATACAGAAGGGAGAGAGGAAACACTAGGGCAAAAGGTAAGAAAAGATGGAATGGGTTGATAGAAGATAAGATAATTGGTAAAGTGGGTTAAAAACACTACTAAGAGAAGGGGGAAGGATGATAGAAGATAAGATAAAAAGTGGGATGGGTAAAAAAAAAAACAGGAATAAAGACAGAGTGGAGAGAATGAAAGTATATAAAGGGGAGAAAATACAAAGGAGGGAAATACAGAACAGTTAATGTGAATGGAATGAACTGTACCATAAAATGGAAACAAATAGCAGAGTGTGTGAATGCCCACAAAGCATTTACTACTTTTGTGAATTCCCTTGTTAATGCCCACTCAGCAGTCACTACTGCTAGTCTCTCCTAGTTCCCAGGACCTCAGAGAAATCTCTGGTCACTGTCTTTTGCAGTGCTTAAACCAATTTTACCAATCTTACATATGTTTGAGGTCTTCAGAGATCTCTGGCCATCATTTCATAGAATGATGGTTTAAATGCATGGTCGAGTGCTCAAGAACAGCCATGTGCAAGCTCAAGATCTGTTTTTCACATGTTCACATCCTGCCCCTCTGACCTCTTGCTTACTCCTAGTGAATTCCCAGTCAAAGAGAGATACTTCCTTGTCCTTTCTGCTTAAATAGGGTCTATGATGTCATACACATAGCCAATCAGAGAAGGAGATGCCTCCCGTTAATGATGCTATCTCAATGTGTTCCCACCTACAAGGCAATCCCTGTTTATTCCAGGGGTCTCAGGCTATATTGCCTGTTTACTTCCTGATTGTGAAGTGCCTGACTCCTCCTCCAACCCTTACAAGAATAGATTAAAAAAAGTTACTATATGTTGTTTACAAGAAACACATTTGACACAGAAATACATAAAATAAAGGTAAAATGCTGGAACAAAATTTATTATTTTTCAGCTGAAGTGTAAAAAAAAAAAAAAAAAAAAAAACAGGGGTAGCAGTTTTGATCTCAGATAAAGCAAAAGTAAAATAGATCTTATTAAAAGAGATAAGAACAGAAAGTGTAACTAAATGAAATGGATGAATATTTACAAAAATATGAATTGTGCAGTTTAACAGAAGAGAAAGTAAAACACTTAAATATTCCCATTTTTAGGGAAAAAAATAAACAAGTCATTAATGAACTCCCTAAAAATAAATCCCCCTGGGCCAGATGGACTGGATTCACAAACAAATTCTACCAATCCTTTGAAGAAAAAATTATTCCAATACTATGTAAAGTAATTGCAAAAATAGATAGAGGAGAACTGCCAAATTTTTTCTATGGCACAAATATGGCAGTGATACCTAAAGCAAATGGGGTTAAAACAGAGAAAGATAATTACAGACCAATCTTCCTAATGAATATTGATGCAAAAATTTTATATAAAATACTAGAAAATAAATTATAGCAATTTAATAGCATGATAATACACTATCACCAAGATTTATACCATGAATGCAGCACTGGTTTGATATCAGGAAAACTGTTACTATAATTGAGCATATCAATAACAAAACCAACAGAAATTATATGATAACCACGCTAGATGCAGAAAAAGCTTTTGACAAAGTACAGCACCCATCCCTATTACAAACACTAGAGAACATAGGGAGAAAAGGAGCTTTCCTTAAAATAATAAGTAGTGTCTATCTAAAACCTATAGCAAACATTATTTTAATGTAAAGGAACTGGACCAATTCATGTAAGATCAGAGGTGAAATGAGGATGCCCATTATTACCACTATTATTCAACACTGTCCAAGAAATGTTGACTTTAGCAATAAGAAAAGAAAAAGAAATTAAAGGAATTAGAATAGGCAGTGAGGAAATAATACTATCACTCTTTGCAGATGATTTGATGATATAGAGAATACTACAAAATCATCCAAAAAACATACTTGAAATAATTAACTACTTTTGCAAAGTTTTAGGATATAAAATAAACCCATAGAAATCATCAACATTTCTATATATTATGGACAAAGCCCATAAGTAAGAGATAGAGAAATTCCATTTAAAATTACTGTAGACAAAATAAAATATTTGGGAGTCTACATACCAAGACAAAGCCAAGAACTATTTGAACATAATTACAAAATACTTCTCACAGAAATAAAATCAGATTTAAACAATTGAAAAGGTATCTTTTGTTTATGGCTAGACTGAATGAAATGAAAATGAAAATTCTACCTAATTTGGTCTCTTTTCAGTGCCAAAATCAAGCTGCCAAAATATTATTTTATAGAACTCAAAAACAACAAAATTTAAAGAACAAAAAGTTAAGACTAGCAAGGGAATTAATGAAAACAAAACAAAACAAAGCCAAAAACAAAACAAAACAAAACAAAACAAAAAATAAAGGATGGTGGTTTAGCAATACCAAACCTAAAACTATATTTTGCTGCAGCAGTCATCAAAACCATTTGGTACTGGTTAAGAAATAGAGTGGTGGATCGGTGGAATGGATTAGATACATATGACACAATAATCAGCTTCTAGAATAAGAATTCACTATTTCACAAAAATTGCTTGGAAAACTGGAAAATAATGTCAGAAACTTAGCACAGACCTACATCTCATACTCCATACCAAAATGAAGTCAAAATATATAAAGGATCGTAACATAAACAAATTAGGAAAATAAGGGATAATTTGCCTATGAGATATTTGGAAAAGGGAAGAATTTATGACAAAGTTATAGGCTTAAGGATAAGATTCTGTAAGCCCTGGCCCTCAGTTTCCCTCCATGTCTGTGGGGGTAATTACAGTACAGTGAACTATTATTCACCCTTGTTATGCAACTGTTGAATAACCCTGGGAGCAAACACAGCTTACACAAAAACATCCTGGGTAGATTCAGCCAAATCTATCAAGGACATGCTATCTATGTACTGGAACTAGCCACTCCGGTAATAATTCTTTCACTTTTGACAGGTTCTGGCAGGGTTGGCTTCCCTTTTAGACTTGTGCAAAAGAGTGAAGTTATTCTTGCTGGCACAGAAGCCTTCTTTGTTCCTTGGGCTATTTAATTTACATTAGGCTAATCCACAAATTAGAATCTCAGCCATGGAGAGGACTCTCTGCCTGGGATCCTCAGGTCAGGACTTGTAGGCTATAATCCAGGATTCCCCATCTGTAGGTCTGTAGTGTTGCTGCTTCCCCAATTCAGTAATATATTTTTTATTGTCTTCTCCCTTTGTCTAAGTGTTACTTTTTATTATGATAGTTATATTAATCACAGGATGTATTAAATCCTTTTATTGTAAGGATTTATTGTAAGGATTGTTTTCCTTTTTTATAATTCATTACTATTATATTTCATCATTTCATATTCATACAACCTGTTATTTCAAATCTTTTTTGTGGGAATGAGCTATTCTATAGGAGCAAATTCATCAACTTTCACCTAACAATGACCAAACAAGAATTAGAAAACATTATGAAGGACAGAATGACAACTTTGATTATATTAAATTAAACAGGTTTTGCAAAAACAAAACTAATAGAAACTATTAAAAGGGAAATACAAAGCTGGGGAAAAATCTTTACAGCCAGTATTTCTGATAAAAATCTCATTTCTAAATATATAAAGAACTGTGTCAAATTCCCAGGTTTAAATGGTCAAAGAATATGAACAATTTTCAGATGATGAAATTAAAGTCATTTATAATGAAAAAATGCTCCAAATCACTATTGATTAGAAAAATGCAAATTAAAACAATTCCAAGGTACCACTTGATACCTATAAGATTGGCTAAGATGACAGTAGAAGAAAATGATAAATGTTGGAAGGGATGTGGGAAAACTGGGACTTAAATTCATTGTTGGTGGAGTTGTGAAATGATCAACTATTCTGGAGAGCAATTTGGAACTATGTCCAAAGAGCAATAAAACCCTGCTTACCCATTGACTCAGCAATGCCATTAATGGGTCTGTGTCCCAAGGAAGTAATAAAGAAAGAAAAAGGACCCACATGTACAAAAATGTTTGTATTAGGTCTTTTTTGTGTTAGCAAAGAATTGGAAAATGAATGGATGCCCATAAATTGGGGAATGGCTGAAGAAGCTACTGACATGAAGATTATGAAATATTATTATTCTATAAAAAAAAATGATAAACAAGTTGACTATAGAAAGACCTGGAAAGATTTACTAAACTGATACTGAGTGAAACAAGCACAACCAGGAATACATTGTACACAATAACAGCAAGAATGTGCCATGATCAACTATGAATGATTTGTTTTTTTTTCAGTAGTTCAGTGATCTAAAGCAATCCCAATAGACTTTGGGCAAAAAATGCCTTTGCATCCAGAAAAAGATCTGAGACCGAATGTAAAAAACACATGCTATGTTCACTTCTTTTTTTCTGTTTTTTTATCCCCCCATTGTTTTTCCCTTTTTCTCTGATTTTTCTCTCCCATCATGATTCATAAAGCAATGTATATGAAAAGTAAATAAACTTACTGTATTTAAAAATTAAAAAATAAAATATATGAACTTTATTATTTAAATTTATATTTATTTAACAAAATTTAATTATCATTTAATGATTGAAACTCATACACTATTCTAGAGTTAAATGCCTTGGCACCATTCAGCAGAAAGATCAGGATTGGAAGGCATTGAAATCCTATTGAAAGCAGGAAAGTAACCTCATCAAAGGAGGCAATTTAAAGAGAAGTACAAACTTTGTGACACAGACTTTTAGAACTCAGTTAAGAAGGAGTCTCACATTCTCTTCTGACATTTATAAATTTTATGAGTATGGACAATTCACTTGGATCCCACTTTAAAATGATTGAAAAATCCTTAGTACTCAATTGGTAAAAACCTCTATAAATATAATATTTAAAAGCATGTTATTCAATTTATATCCTATAAATATCATTTGTTGTTTATGCTCACTTCAATTATCTAGTAAGAGAAGAAAATCCAGCAAAGAAATGAGTAAAAAATTAATTTTAATCTTCTAGTAATAAGAGCAGGAGAACTTGGAGTTATGGAAACTAAGGAAGAAGAGATAAAGAATGATGAATTAAGCAACAAAGTGGAATACTATCAAGGATTCAGGATGTGTGACAACTAAAAAAGTCCAATATATTTGGTAATAAGGAATTTACTAAAAACTTGTGAGATTGTCATTTCTACATAGGAAATCAGAAGAAAAAAAATTTAAATTATTTGAAAGGTAGCAGAATGGCATATGAAATAAAACATTTTCTCAAGATGTTTGGCAGTAAAAAGCTATTAAGACATCATTTCAATTAGATGAATAAGAAGAGGGATTGTTTAAGATTGGTGAATAACTGAGTTTGTTCATAAGCTCATTGTGGAAAAAACAAGTTAGAAATAGGAGACATGAAAAGGATATGATTGATAGAGCATATCAAGGAGCAAAGTAGGGGTAGAAAACTTTAGCACTATGTAATGCCATCTCTCTAACGTAGAAGGAAACTAAGAAATATTGGGCAAATGCCTTAACTTCTTTATGCTTCCATTTCCACTTTTGTAAAATGTGAATAAGAGAACCTCTACCACATGAGTGTTAATAATAAATTGAGTTATTCACATGTAAATAACTTTGAAAACCTTAAAGTGGTTATGCAAGTGCTAACTATTGACATGATTGCTATTACTTAATTACTTATTACCTCAGTTTTCTTATATGCAGAATAAATAAGTTGAACCTGATCACCTTTGAGTGATTTGCACAGCTGCAAATCTAGATTATATTCCTTTATGCTACAATCATCAGTTCTATTTATTTCTCTCCTGTATTTGCCAGCTGCTAACCCTGACTGTAGCCCATAACCCAGCTTCTAACCTTCAGTGTTTTGGGCCAGTTTCTTTTTAAATAATCATTCCTCTCCTGAATGTCCTTCCCTTTCCAGGCAAAATGTCATTGGCCATGGAATGTTTTCTTTGTTTTTACTTTCAACATCTAATCCTATTCTGCAATATGATTCTGATTAATGGCCTAGTCACAGTGCTACAAAAAAGGGTCTGAGCATAAGTCCATGACATGTGACCTTTCTAAATTTTAAGAATTCTTGGATGATGATATTTCTCAGAATTGAATCTTATAACTTACTTATGTGAAGCTGTGACTGTCTACCAGTAACTAATAAAAGTACATGCTGGTTTCAGATCAGAATAGAAACTATCTGAGGGCAGGATCAGTTTTTAGTTTTGTCTTTGCCTAATATAGCTTTACTTAGTTCCCAACACCTTGTAGGCATTTAAATTATGTTTGTTGATTGTTTCATGATTGAGTCATATTTAATATTCATGTTTAATTTCTACACCTAATAGCATGATGAATTGTTCCTAGTCATTGCCATGTCTTTAGGATCCTGTGAATATTATTTATTCTTCTAATTAATTGATTCATGAGATAGAGAATAAGCCAAATAAAACAATAACATCAGTATTCCTTAGGTTTTCAGAAGCTCTGACAAAAATCTGATTTAGGTAGTAATAAAGTGATATAATTGACATAGCATTAGCTTTAGAGTTAAGAAGACCTAGGTTCACCTTTTAGTTTAGCTATATGCAATCTTGGGGAATTATCTAGAGCCTCAGAAAATTAATGTGACATAACTTATTTGCTATTTTAAGTTTTTAAAGAACTTTATTTTTTTTTTGCTGAGGCAATTGGGGTTAAAACTTTCTTTTTTAAAAGGGATTAAGCTTATTCTAACAAGGAGCTAAAAAAAAAGAGTGATAGGTGGAATTTTCAAAATCTGGAATATTTGTTTGAGATAAGGAAAACATTCTTATAGTTTTATTTTTAATTAGTTTATCTAAAACTTCATGACCCCATGGAGTAAATGTAGCAGTAGTTCCTTCTATCCTCTACCATCTTTCTAAGTCTAAGTTTATGTTTGATGTTTCCCTGACACTATTCATTTCATCCTCTGCCATACCCTTCTCTTTCTGGCTTCATTTTTTACTAACACACAAGACTTTTCCAATGAGTTTTATCTTCTTATTATGTGAACAAAGTATTTAAGCTTCAACTTCAGTATTTGACTTTTTGGCGAATAGTTTGAATTATTTTCTTTAAGTATTGACTGAATTGATTTCCTTGATCCCCAAGAGACTCTCAAAAGTCTTCTTCACAACAACAATTCAAAAGCTTAACTTCTTTAGTGTTCTATTTTCCTTATCTTATTATCCTTATCCTCACAGCTATAAGTTACTACTAAAAAAGAGTATATAGCTTTGATTCGCTGGACTTTTATCAGCAAGGTGATCTTTTTTCTTCTTAGTATGCTGTCCAGTTTCCCATAACTTTCATTCCAAGGAGCAAGGATCTTTTAATTTTGTGGCTATTGTTACTTTTTGTAGTGATTTCTGAACCCAATAATACAAAATCTGGCACTGTTTTCATTTGTCTTTCTATTTGTCAGGAAGTGATGGGAATAGTTGTTGAGATATTATTTGCATTTTTAAGAAAAAAAAAACTCTTGATCTTGATATTTAAAACTAAACAAAATAGGCTCTCTTACCTGTGAGGGCTCCCTTTTTTCAATTGTAGGCTGAATGTTTATTGGCTGGATTAATTGTAGAATATTCTTGTTCAACTATAGGCTAGACTGCCATGAATCTAAACCCCCTGTTCCAAACCCTAAACTCTTCTTTCTCTATGGCTCTCTGGAATTCATGACCTCACATAAGTTATTTAACATGCTTATCTAGATGACACTTAGGTTTGCATAGAGTCAAGTGTATAATTTCTTCAGAGTTCCAGTCACACCGCTCAAACTACCTATTGAACATATTGAGCTTGGATCTAGACATGAAGAGATATTTCAATATCATTCTGTCAAGTCTCAGCTCTCTCTCCACATTTCCCTATTTACTCCAATGCAATAATCATCTTGCAATCATTCAAGTATTTAATCCCAGTATTATCTTTGAATCTGTAGCCTCCACTCAATCAAATTGCTGACTACATGCTTTTTTTTCTTCCTCCATAATATCTTTTATGTAATATCCCCTTCTCGCTACTCACATAACTGTCATTTTATGTTCTCACCACTCCTCTTCAGGATGATTGCATCAGCTTCCTATTTGTTCTTCTTATATCAAGTCTTTTTCTACTTGAGTTTATAATTCAGACAGTTGCCAAATTGATTTTCAATTGATTTGCAGAAAACCCAGCTCCATTCCAGCCAGTCCCATGCATAAAAATCTGATGCTTCTGTAATATCTCTAGGATGATGTATAAGCTCTCCTTTTGAATTTAAAACCATTCATGACTTGGCCTATTTTGTTAAGCCTTATTTCCCTTAACCACACTATGATTTGGCTCTGGCTTTCTTACTATTCCTCATACAAAATATTTCATCTCTCTTAGTGCCTTTGCACTGATTGTCCCCCATGTCTAGAATCCACTACCTCCTTCATCTCACATAATTGCTACCATCCTTCAAAGATCAGCTCAACTTCTAAAATCTACTCAAATCTTTTCATATTTCTCCTACCTGAATTGCCCTCTCTAAATTATTTTCTATTTATTTATATATAGTTTATATACATACGTACACACACGCATATGCACATACTTTATCACTCTTGCTACACTGGAAGCTCATGAAGTGCAAAGACTTATTCATTCTTGTCTTTGTATCCTAGATATCTAATAGAGTGTTTAGCGTGTAGTAGGCATTTAAATGCTTGTTTATTTATTGATTGATGTACTAAATGTCTTTCTATATCTTTTTCCATACTGAGATTCTGTGATTTGAAGAAAGGAAGATATATATCGTTGCTGACTTTGTCAAAGCCAATCTCAAAACCTCATGACTGAATCATTCTTCAGAAATAGAATTTGCTTTTACTTCTTGGAGAATTGCAAAGATCCTTATCACTTGCAAGATCCATCCAGAACCATTTGGCAGAGTTGAGTCATTCAGTATAAGAAACTTAGAAAACATCTGATATCCTAATTTGGAGACAGCTGTCAATCTAAGCAAAACTAAGAATTTTTCTTCAGAATCAAAATAATAAGACTATTCATTGCTGGATATAATCTGGACATTTATTACTTTCATATATTTAAATAAATATCTTTCATATCACTATTCTATGTCAGTATTTACAATCGATTAAAACTCCTCTTTTCGTAATTACTGACTTTACTGTGAAACCTACTTTATTCTATCCCATGCTGGAAGCTCTCTCTATCTCTCTTAGATACTCAAAGAAATTTGCCCAATTTGTAGTGAAAATGGACAAAATACACTGGTCTCTTGGCTAATTTCTGACATTTTTTTTTTCACTTCTAAAGCTGTAAAAATCATATTTGTTTCACAGAATGAAATTGTGTAGGCAAATTGCCAAACAAATTCACTAAGAATCATCTAGTTTTGTTGTAAGCTTTAAAAATAATAAAATAGCAAAATTAGGAATATTGAGTGATAACATTTCAGATATAAAAAATATATAAAGAGAACATTTTTGCCAAGATTATATGTAATTTTATTTGACATTATGAAATTAAAAATATGAAGGGGGCTGAATTGTAATCTATTGGTGTGGTGCAAAAAAAGTTAGAAGACATTTGAACATGGATGTGTCCTCTGATACTTACCATCTGAGTGACCTTGGACAACTATAAATTGATCTTCTTCAGACTTATGATGTCTAGGAATTTAATAATATTTTGATATGAATTTATAGTGTAATCATCATCCTAAATAGCTGTAAACCACTAGGGAATCCTAGATCTTGTCCCAAAATGGACTTTTTGATTTAATTTTATAATCTATTGGTTGATGCAATTGGTGTGTCAGGAAATTATTCTCACCTAGTTCACAACTTTAATCCATTAATTCAATAGCTATGCTCAGGGGTTTTCACATGTAATTTATACCTTTAGTTGATTGATTGATCTTATTGCCCCCTCAAGATACTGGAGCACAGAACAACTACTGCTCACAGAAATTGAGATTGAGGATTTGTAGGTGATCTTCTTTTCTAGTATATAATAAGTGCTTAACAAACTGATTTATTGTTGTATAGATAGATTACAATCTATATGGAACTTATTCAAGTGGTTAAGAGATTCAAAGAAGGAAAGGTCATTCAAATTATTATGGAACATAAGATTAGAGATTTAAGTTAATTCAGAGACCATGTGTTTTGAAATGCTGATTATACAGATGAGTACATTAAGATTCTAGGATTTTAAGTGATGACTAGAATCACTCAAGCAAAAACCTGTAAGATTTATAAGGTCCTCTAAGTCGAGTCAGTTCTCTTTATACTTTACTATTGCCTTCTCATTAACCTAAGAAATAAAAGACTTCCTAGTAGAAATTGAAAATTCATTGGATATAGCAAACCAATGGCTACCAATGAAAATAAGTAGTGTTGATGTAATATTTTTAAACTTCACAAAGAGGTTGTCATGTAGGTTATTTTACTTAATCCAAGAACAGGTGACTTAGGTAATATGTATTCTATCCCTCTAATGAGATGAAAATCTGAGGCAGAGAGATCTAAGAGCTAATGGCCAAAATGTGTTTTATATCACATCTTTTAGATCATAAGTCTAACATTCTCTATCCATTCCTATATAGAAAGAAAAAAAAAGATTTCAAAAATAAGGAACAGTGTGAAAAAGTAAATGGAATCAAATATGAAGGCGCAAAAAAGTTATTTTTGCTGGAAGTTGAAGTAAAAAGAAGGGAATGATGTGAGCTAAATCTCTGGTCACTTCCTCACCAAGATGAATCAATAGAGGTCAAACTTCTCTTGCTTCCCAAATTTATTAGCTACTGTCAAAACTTATGTGAGTCATTAAGAAAATAACATGTGATATGTCACAAAGGATTAGTTTCAAAGAAAATTGAATTTATAATATAACAATTTAATGTACCTAAAAGCATCACTAAAAATAAGTAGCATTCAATGCAGTGGTAAATCTATGTTATAGTACTTAAAGGCACTCCATAAATATTCTCCTTTTACCACAAGGAATATGAATTAACATGTAGTTTCTTTTTAAAATTCACATAAATTAAAATATGACAATATCAAAAGTTAAATACTAATATGATCAAATTTCCATAAGCAATTTCTTTCAAAGAAGCACTTTTATTTTCTATGGTTCATTTTCTAAATTGCCATTTGCTAGTGTCTTCAAAACTTATTCTGTTCTTTGCATCCCAAATAATTCTTGAATTTGTCAAGATGACATGATAAGAAATAAATAAGCTGATTAAAAAAAATAAAAATCTACTCAAAGCTATTAATTGCTGAGAAAAATAATCTAGTCACTTTATTGAATTCAAAATAATTCATAGTTGAACTCAAACATACAGAGGTCTTGTGTGTATGTGTTTTGTTTGTGCAGATATCTGATATCAGCACTTCAATAGATAACATGATTTTATCCAAATATCTATTCTTTTCAGTTGATCAAATTGCAATCCATAGTGATAACTTTATCCATGGTGTTAGATAAATCCAATATGAAGATATAGGAAATAAATTGAAGGCTGTTTAGAAATTTAACATTTAATATTCTGTTGCATTCCTTTGCATAAATAGAATATTCACAGTGTCTATGTGCGATTCTGCAGATCTTCTTTGCACATATTTTCTCTATACCTTCCACTATGCTTATTGTAATTTTCATTTTTAGGAATATTATGTCAGCCTATTTCTTGGTGTATACTTAGATTTGTCCAGTTGGTTATCTAAATATTTTTTCCAGGTTTTGTTTTGTTTCTTTTTAAATTTTTCCTGTTCATCATTTCTTATTGTACAATAATAGTCCATTACATTCAGGTACCACAGCTATTTAGTCAATTTTCAATTCTTTACCATTATGAAAAGAGCTGCCACGAATATTTTTAGACATGTAGGTTATTTCTCCTTTTGAGAGGACCTTGTTGTATATAGACCCAGTAATGGCATTGATGAATCAAAGAGTAATCAAAGTACGGATGCCCTTTGTGAATAGTTCCTAATTATTCTCCAGACTGGTTGGATTAGTTCACAAATCCACCAACAATGCATTAGTGTCCTATGTTTAAACATTTTCTTAAACATTTATCATTTCTCTTTTTTGTCATATTAGCAAATCTGAGAGAGATGAAATAATACTTGAATGTTCTTTCAATTTGTATTTTGCTAATTAAAAAGTTATTTAGGGGATTTTTTCATATGCCTATCAGAAGCTTTGATTTCTTCATCTGAAAATGGCCTGTTCCTATTCTATGACATTTATCATTTGGGGAAAGATTTGTTTTTTCTTATAATTCTGACTCAGTTCTGTATATATTTGAAAAACTATGTCTTTATCAGAGATGCTTGCTATAAAGATTAACAGCTTCCTTCTTTCCTTCTAGTCTTGGTTGTGTTTGGTTTTCCTCACTTAAAAGCTTTTTATTTTAATATAATCAAAATTATATATTTTATTTTTTATAATGCTTTCTAACACTTATTTAGTCATGAATTCATTCTTTTCCACAAATCTGACAAGTAGACTTTTCCTTGATCTGCTAATTTGCTTTTGATGTCATCCGTTATGTCAAAATCATATATGCATTTTAACCTAATCTTGGTATATGGTGTGAGATGTTGGTATATCCCTAGTTGGTATGTTATTGGCTTCCAGTTTTCCTAGCAGTTCCTCTCAACTGGTAAGTTCTTAATCTCAAAACCAGGATCTTTTGGTTTATCAAACATTAACCCATTTGGTTCTTGGAATTTTTTCTCTCTTATCCACCTCTCCTTATTTAATCTTCTGCCCTCCTGCTTCCCTGTTGGGTAAATCATATTTCTATATTCAATTAATTGTGTATTGTATCATTTTTTTTAGACAAAACAGATAAAAGTAACATTCATGTGATACCCATTTCACACTTTCACATCTTCCCTTTCACTTAATATATCTCACACCTCTTCATGTGAAGTCACTTATATCTACCTCTTCTTTCTGTACCCCAGTGTACTTTTCTTTCTTATCCTTCCTTATCCTTTCTTATCTTCTATCCTTTTTATGTTATTGCCTCAATACAATACAATACAAACAGGTACCTTACATCTCCACTCTCTCTCCAAGTATATTCTTTGTATCTATACTATAAGCAATATAATTTTTTAGAATTAGAAATATCATCTTCCTATGTAGGGGTACAAAGAGTTTATCTCTATTAAAGACATTATATGTTCTTTTCTTTTTTTATCTTTTTGTTTCTCTTGGATCTTGCTATGTGAAATCAAAATTTTGGTTTATTTTTGGTTGTCTTCTTGTGAAAGCTTGAAATTCTTTTATTTCATTGGATGACCATTTTCTCCCTGATATATTATGCTTAAATTTTCCAGGTAAGGTAACATTGATTGTAGTCATAGTTATTTTTCATTCAGAAATATCACATTCCATTATCTCCACCTAAAAAATATGTCAGCTGCCATATTTTCTGTAATCCTGATTGTGCTTCCCAATATTTGAATTGCTTTATTTCTGGTTACTTGTGATATTTCTTTATTTGATCTGATAGTTCTGAAATTTGGCTCTAATGTTCCTTGGAGGTTTTATTTTGGGATTTCTTCCATGCGGTGATGATTACATTCTTTAAATGCCTATTTTTCTCTCTGGTTCAAGGACACAAGGTCATTTTCCTTGATAATTTCTTGAAAAATACTATCTTGGCCCTCCATTTGGTAATGGCTTGCATATAGTCCAATGATTCTGATGTTGTCTTGTAGAGGGATAAAACTCTGAAAAGGCGTACTTGACACAGACAGCAGAGCAATTAAGGCTAATTACCTATTCCATGTGAGATAATGATTCTATAAGCATATATTTAGATAATATGGTAATGTCATGGTTCTCTTCACCATTGGTGCTTGCTGTAATGTGTGGTAGTGAGGTATTGGAAGGCAAGGATTAAAGGGCTGAGGGAGAGAGGTCAAGGTCACTTGGCTGCAGGACAAGGAAGAGAGAGGCTGAAGAGTCTAGACTCCATAATCTAAGATACATCTTTGGCAAGCCATGAGGCAGCTTGCCTGCCTCCTTCACTTCTTTCCGTAAAGACCAAGGAATTTGACTGATCTGGACTTTGACTGATCCTGAGGCCCTCCAGGGAGTTAGTCCAGACTTTACATTGTCTCTCCTGAATCTATTTACTAATTAAGTTGCTTTTCCCATGAGATATTTTAGATTTTCTTCCTTTTTCCATTTCTTTGAAAGATTTATTCTATTATTGTGTCATAGTGTTTTAGCTTCCACTGGTACAATTGTGATTTTTAAGAAGTTGTTTGCCTGAATTAGCTTTTTTTCTTTCTTTTTGATTTGACCAATATTACTCTTAGGGAGTTTTCTTCAGTGGATTTTTGTATCTCTTTCTCCATTTGGCTAATCCTATAGGATATAGTCATGTCTGATGCTGTACCAAGATGTGGGGGCAACTGATACTACTGGAGGCCATACAGATGTGACAGTTTAATTGGTGCTAAACCACCATTCTAGTGGGTTTTTTGGTATGTACTAATATTGGTGAAAGTTTCTGCATTTGTTCTGGGTTAAATCAAAGCACATTTTCATCTGGCTGCCTTTGACCTATGTTTGGCTAGGTTTCTGATCTAGATTCTGACCCCTGGAGGTTGTCTCTTTTCCTAGGGCTATGTTGAAGCATATGGTACTGCTCAGAGATGCAATCTGTCCATTTCTCTGGCTATTTAGAAGCATATGGGGGGTCCTAATCTTGAAGTCTGCCTGCTCTATAACACTGAGGCTGAGGATATACTTGCAATTTTCTGAAGTTGTACTTGCTGCTAACTCCCTAGGATATTTTTTTGTCTTAAACTCTTGAGACAGAACTTTCTCCGGATCACCCAAGTTTTGGAGACTCCAATATTGTTTCACTCCATCTTTTTGGCTGGTCCTGCTGTGATAGAATTTGACTGAAGGCACTATTTTATGGTGGTTTGGGGGTGAAAATGAGAGAGTTCTGATGAATTTTTCTTACTCCACCATCTTGGTTCCCCAGAAGTCACTTTATGCTCTTTTGCAAAGAGATACTGCTTAAATGCTTCCAATATACATTTCTATAATATTTAATAAAAAGATTCATTTTATAATTTAATCTTGACTTTTACTATCACTTCCTTTACTTTTCAAAAAGTTCAGATATTTAGAGTCTTTTGGGCTTTTTTAGCCTCTTTCTTGTGATAAATATTTACATCATTTAAATATTTCCAGAAAAAGAAATGATAGCCAAATTTAATATCTTTGTATTTCCCCATTGATCTATTTTCAGCATAAGTAACTTTTTAAAAAAAAATATCTGTTTGAAAATTGTTCATTTGTTTCTAGTGTCTTCTTTTTTATTAGATACTGATGTTGACATTGTTCCTTTCTAGACTCGTCATCAAACATTGATTGTTATATGCCTCCATTAGTCATTTCTTGTTCTTTGTGTATGTGTCTTTTTGATTATATATGATATTACTTTTTGGTTTTGTCTTTTGACTCTAACCTAGAAGAATATATTCATAATATATATGTATTTTCTTCTGAGTAATCTACAAGATCTTGGAGTCTTTTGGTTCTCAGAGCTTTTTTACATATTCTAACATATACTTCATCTGCCTATTTTCACTTTGAAATGCTTGAATATCAATGTTTATGCTTATTATATTAGCTGGGTCTTGTCAAGATCCTCATTAAATTTCTCTACCACTTCATCTTTAAAATAGATGTTATTGCAGAAGCTATCATTCGCTTCAAAAATGTGTTTTACATATACTCTGTATCAGCGATGTAGAACAAGATCATTAGCAGCCCCCCAAAACTAAGATCCTTGTAATCACTTTTAGTAAATTAAAATCAGTATTTCCATGCATTGTTTGTTACACTACCCATGAAGATGCTTTGAGTCATCTACCCATAAAGATGAAACTTATTTTTACATTAAGCTCCCATTTGCTGAAAAAATGCAAATACTGAAGTAGTTCAGTTTTCCAAAAATTTGCTCTTATTTTTCCTGAATTGGAGCAGAAGGGAATCTTATAGTTAGAGTAAGAAAACTTGGCCTTTGGCCTTTTAACTTTACAAAGATATATAGATAAATGCACACATGTACATATGCATATGAATTAATATAAAATAATACATAAGATGTAATCCAATTTTAGATTTTATCATTATATATTACATTAAGTTAAATATTATAATAATTTTATATATTGCATATTATCATATTTATGCCTTTGCATGTTTGACACAGCATGATATATCATATTATGATACATTATTAAATAATATCATAATATTATATCTAATACATATAATAACATTACATCATTTATATTATAGCATGCATACTATATAATTCATATATATATGTATATTTATATTATATAAAACTTTCTTTCAGTGTATTTTGTTTTCTTTGTCACCCCATCAATTTTCTTTTTGCATTAAAAATATTATTCTGGGGAGGAGTTCATAGGCTTTACAAAACTGCCAAAGGAACCCAGATTATACAAAGAGAAAGACAGACAGAGACAGAGACACACAGAGAGACAGAGACAGAGACAAAGAAAGATGGTGAGAGTGACACACATACAGAGAGAGGGAGAGAGATATTGAGGAAGAAACATGATTTTAGCCTTCCAATAGATAAGTTAATGTTTGCAAATGGTATAAAACCCTTCTAATTCTTAATTTTTCTGTCCTTTTTTCCATTCTACTTTTCTGTTTTCAAGTATAAGAAAATTGCTTTGAGATCTTGTGTTTTTAGATTTTGTTGTTTTTATTAGACTGGCAGAGGCAAACTTTTTGTGGACAAGGCATCAGAGAACAGATTCAGTTTATTATAAAGATGTTACCTGAAGCTTTTGTTACCATAGTAAATGGTCCTAAAATATTTGCTTTATTTCTATTATTTATTAATAAATTAAGATCACTTCCAAAATATTTTGGATATCAGAATAATATTTTATGGGATGGTGTGCAGACAAGTAATATAAATTGTATGCTGATATATTTTTAAATTTAAAAATAGTTGTGCATTTTAAGTCACAAATTATAATTTACATAGTTTGTATTTATGAAAAACATGACATGGATACAGTAATTTATGAAACAAATCTGAATCTAAAAGAATAATGAAGATGCAGACCTCAACAACATGTATCTCTATGACCATAGGCAAGTCATTTTATTTCCCTTGGCCATGGAATCAGCATGTAAAAAATAAAATATGAGTGGACTAGATGAATTCTCAGATACTCTATTAACCCTCTATTTTGTGGTTTCATAATTTTGAATGTCTCTTTTCTCAAATGAATATGAAAAAGTAATTCAGAATCCATGAGATCTGTGTTCTGTTCCCACTGTGTTACTTATCTATAAGGTGGTTATCAGGGACCAACATCCCTGTCTCTTAACCTGTCTCTGACTCAAATTCAGTTGCTGAAATATGGACAAAGCAATTATCCCATGTAATAATAAGTCTGAAACACTGGAATCAGAATTGTTCTATGTAAATAAGAAACTAAGGTCAATTTTTGTAACATAAATAAAACTAGTTTAAATGGCAGAATTCAGTCAAACAAAACAATATTTGTTGTTTCCATTAGGCTATATACATTTTACTTATCCATCTTCCCATCACCATCACTGCAAATTTTTGGACTGAATTAAGCAAATCAACTGGTTGTTTGGGTATCACCTCAATTGCAAACAATTGCCTTAGTTCATATTTTATTTATTTTCAATGTCCATCCAATCTTTGTAGTGTGATTCTAGCTTTAAAATTTAATGGTCTATGCAGAATACACATTCATATATCTTCAACAGCATCAAATAATTTGCATAATGATATAAACAAATTTATTTTCCTGATAATCCACCCATGTTGGCAAATGCACTTTTCAAACAGATGGCAGTGTGATGAATTGTTCAATATGGAGGAGCCATGGTACAAGTCTGGGAAATTTTCACAGATGCTTGTAATGAAATGGTCATGATCACACAACACTTGCATTTAGTTATAGAATATCAGTTCTTTTTGTGAAGAAAAAAATTTTAAGATAAAGTTATTTTTTATGTCAATATCCAGGTGTGCCACAGCATCTAACATGAATGACTTTGGTATTTATAGTTGCTATTTTTAATATTTTCAGCTGTTGAAAATAATCTCTCCTAAATGCTAATATGATGATGTAAAATTTAAAGGGCTCTTATGCATTATCTTCTCCTAGACCCCTTCATTTCTCATGTAGCGAGTACACTATAATAGAAAGAATTAGATTATTTCCCCTAGGTCATATTAATATTAAATGGCAAGATTTGATAGTCAATGTCATAGATTATTTCCCCTAGGTCATATTGATATTAAATGGCAAGATTTGATAGTCAATGTCAATTGTGATGACAATCCAAATTCTTATCTGGACTTAAATTACTGGAAAGGGTCAGCCTTATGATAATACTCAAATTTACTGTGTTGTAAAGTTTTAGCAGAAATAATAACTCTTTGGTAAGTAATTCCCATGATGTCCTTGGAATCAGGAATGTCTAGGTTTATATATTGCTTCTGATACCTACTAGGTGTGTGATCACAGATTACAACCTCCATGATCCTCAGTTTCCCACCTCCATGATCCTCAGTTTCCCCAACTGTAAAATGTGAGTATTAAATCTTAATTTAGAATTTGTACTAAAAACACTTTCCTAATAATATTTCTACGTCATTTTTTCTGTAATAATTACGTTTGTAAAAACATGAGAAAGTGTCCATAAGTTTCCATAGTTTCTACTTCTCAGCAACTGCCAACCAGCAATCATACATAATACATACATAATAGGCAAGCAGTGCTTATTGAGAACAAAAAAAGCATTTTAAGGGAAAAATAAGAGGTTTCACATACCAGATAAATCAGTGGTCACAGCATCAACTCCTCTCAGATACTGATAGAGAAAGCCTAATACTTTGAACTCAAGAACCTTTAGAATGGCATTTAGAATGGCCTAGTCCACTCAGCTATCATTTTGAGAAGGGATGACTATGGAGATGTAATCTGGATACAGTTTTTTGGTAGGTTTGACAGCTACTGCTGCTAAAGAACCAGAAAACATCCAACTTCTCCAACCTTGACACTATCACTGCTTCAACATCAGAAACTGATATTTTATCAATAGCAATAAAGACTCAAGTGGAAGGAAGAATTGGTACATTTTTGTTGTTGTTAGCAGATGATTGTACACTCTGTAACCACTGAAGAAGAGTAGAGATCAATTCTATGCTGCTTATCTAGTTTTGATCTAAGTTTACTCAAACGCAGGTGCTCCACTAGTCAACACCACATTAGCCATATGTAAAATCACAGGTTATAGCAAATGGAGGTTTTGAATACTAGGGATAAGTTGACTTAACATGCCAGTATACTTTCCAAGGATGCATACATTTATAATGTGTTTGACACACGCATTGCCAGAGTTACCTCAATGTTTGGGAAGCTCCAAAGGAAAATGTCAGAGAGAAAAATTAGACTCACTACCAAATTCAAGGTCTACAGAGACACTGTGCTGATCTCATTGTTCTATGCCTGGACAGTGAAACCTTGAAAGTATACCATGCCATGCCAGGAGACTGATTTACTTCAATTATAATCGTCTTATGAAGATCCTGAAGATCACTTGGCAGGATAAGATATCAGACAATGAGGTCCTTTTGCAAAGTAAACTGCCAAGCATTCAAACACTACCGTAGAGAGTGAAACTCTAATGGGCTGGCCACAATGTTCAAATGCCAAATTTATGCTTTCCTAAAATTGTATTTATTGAACGATTTACACGAGGCCAGTAGTCACATGGTGGTCAGACTCTCAAGGTCTGTCTATACTTTAAAATTGATTGTGTGACATGGGAGATGCTAATCAAGAGCTGTTGAACATGGCACACCTGCATCAAAGGAGATGCAACGGTGTATGAGGAAAACAGAAATGAAGTAACTCAAAATAAATGCAAGTTGCATACATTTGTAGAATTCACCCCACATATTCATACAGACTATTTGCATCTGATCTATGGAAAAGCATTCTTAGTTTATATTGGTCTGATGAGCCACAGTCAGAAACTGTAACTTGACTCTAACATAGTGATGTCATGTTGATCCTTTTAGCAAGCAAAACATAAGTTTCATTAAGGAAATGCTATTGTCATTTATTTTGTTTCTGTTCTCATATAATTTTCCATATATCTTCATGCCAGAATCTCCTACATATACTATCTGTTTCATTAGAATATGAACATATTGAGAGCAAGGGCTCTCTTGCTTATCTCTTTTCAAGTGATTTGCACTCAGTCAACAATTTTAAAAGTTGTTTTATTCATTTATTTATTCTAGGTATAAGTCTATGATATTAAGAAACATGGAAAATGAGAAAGTTTACAATGTTTTTCATGTCCAAAACCCATCCAAAGTATAAAAGTGTTCAGGCTAATTAAGGTGATGATTTCATTATATTACAAAGAAAACCTTTTTAATATTAACAACAAAGTATGTAGGTATTGGTTGACATAATTTCCTTACAGTTCTGTGATTTATAAAGTTTGCTGAAGAGGAGATAGAATCAAGTATGCCCCCTAGAGAGAAAAAAAAAAAGAAAAAAAAATTACAAAGGTGCTCATGGCAAAGCAAAAATAAAAATCAACTAAACTAGTAAGAAACCTGGGAAAATTTTTCCTATCATAGTCTGAAACCTGAGACATTGAGTGAGTCTCCCTAATGATATTAGAGAAGCCATTCAATACACTTTGTAAGGAGTGACTTTCCTAGAAGAATCATGGAAGATGACCAACATATATTTATATTTATATCTATATTCAATTCCTCACACAGTTTTGCTAAAAACAACTGGCTTTATTACAGGTACATCCTCTTATGTTTCCAAGTGGAAGAAAAAAGTATAGCTACACTAAAGACATTGGTATGGCTGGGGGCAAAAAGCAGAAGAAATGATAAAGTGGATCACTTTCACTGAGAAGGCAGGTGTTTTGGGTGGAGGCAAGAGGCAAGAAGAGGAACCCAACATATGCAATTTCCTAGCATTTAATGCAATCATTTTTTTCCTCAACCAGAGTTCTGTTACCCCAGACTCCTCCCAAGTTGTGTCAAATTTTCAATATGGAAAAAAAAAATATTTTTTCATGCCTTTTCAAAGTTTTTTTTTTAACCTCATATTATTGAAATACTATTTTTTCTGATTTCTTACACATGTAAAAATAACTTGCATTTATATAGCATTTCATGATTATAAACTTGCTTACATATATTCATTCATTTGATTTTATATTTACCATAGTTATCAGGTATTATTATTATGCTGATTTTAAGATAAGGAAACTGAGACTGTCATGTGACTTGCCCAGGTTTATATAGATAGGTAGGGCCTGAGCAATGTTTTGAACTCAGCTTGGTCTAAAGGCAGTTCTAGTATTTTTTTCCATTTTCTTACCCAGATAGAGAAATCAACAAGTACAACATTATATTTTCCCCATAGATATTAAATAAAACTACAATTATGAAAAAATCCAAGCATGTAAAATGACATGATACATTTATAATTATCTTAACGTATTCCTGACTGAATAACTTTAGATAAAGGTGTAACATGCTGTTGTCTCCAGAAACTGCCCATCGCTCTCTGATCTAGAGGAGAGACTTCTTCCTCCAGAGAGCCGCCTCAAATCTGACCTAGAACAGAGACTATCTCTGGAGTGCTGCCCTCTTTTATCCTCCCAGAGAATGGGCATGGGATAACGCAAGGGCTTCTGGGAAAAACTACTTCAACCAATGAACTTGCTCCTCCTAAGCACACAAGCTCCTCCCCCAGGAATTCACAAGTAAAACTCCCAGTAAAGGCTGGAACTAGAGAATTGTTAAATACCGACTTAGCACTTAGTAAGAACCTAATATCTCATTAGCACTTAGTAAGAACCTAACATCAAGGATTCTTAATTTCTTCACAAATAGATACTCTGTAGTTTATGAAATAAATTAGAAATTATTCTAGCTTTATTTCAATAAAATTGGTTTCATTTTTAAAATGAAGTCTTTTTTATTTTTATTTTAAAAACGTTTTTAAGATAACTATTTTTAAAAACATTATTCTGAGAAGTCCTTAGGATCATTAGATTATAAAAGGCTGATTACGAAAGAAAAAAAAAAAATGGAACCCCTATTCTAAGTCAATGAAAAACATCTATTACTTATCTTTTATGTAAAAGTTATTGAGAAAACAAAGGCAAAAATTAAATAGTTTCATGCCTTCAAGAGCTTATATTTTATCAGGGAGAGAATGTGTCCTTATAAAAGTATAATAATTATTAAATAAAACATATTGTACATCATATTTGAAACAATATAGAAATAATTCTAAAGTATTTAGTCATTCAGTTATTTCAATTGAATTTGGATTCTGTTTAATATTCTATAGGATAGACCATGAAACTAGGAGTCATGAAGAGTTGAGTTGGGATCCTGTCAATGGATATTTTACTAGTTCTATGCCCCCATGCAATTCATCTGACTTCATTCAACCTCAGTTATCCATCTGTAAAATGAATACAAATATATACTTTATAGCAAAGTGTAGTTTTAAAGATCAAAGGTACCAATACATTTTCCAAATCTTAAAACGGCTTTTAAAAATAGACAACATTCTTATTATTAAGAGTAATAATTAATAATAAAACTACTGTTAATATTCCCTTTCTTCTCCAACTACTACTTGCTTTTCAGTTTCTTCATAAATCCCTAAGTAAAATATAAGCCTTTTCAAGATGAGAACTATTATTATTCTTTTCATTTTATCTTTGTTTATGTAGTCTATACATAATAATTATTTGTGGAATGAAATTATTCAAATAAGCATTAAACATCTATAGAGAGATAACTAGTGTCCCAGAGTGGTATATTGGAGAAAGGTGCTCAATCTTCAGGATTCTAGAAACAAATAGAATAGTAGATATTGTTGATGTTCCTCCACTTTTGAAGAGGAACAGTGAAATCAAGGGAAATATTTTGACTTGCCCACGAATTGGATTTATGTGAGGCAGAGTTATGCAAAGTCATCAGCCACATTATTTCTTCCAGATTCGTCAAAATTTAATGGCAAGACAATAATCGAGACATAGTGGATAACATTAGCATTTGAGGTCTGCTGAAGCCCTCCATAGCACTTCCTTTAACTGCTTTCACAGCCATATATATATATACTAGTACTAGTCTTCCTTGAATATCCTATATGCTTTAGTATCTGGTTAGTAAGAAAAAATATTTACAGCATGAAGTTATTAAAAAGAATCATTCAAATCTAAATAGGACTTTGTTTAGGAATGTTTAGGAGAACAGTTTGGTCAACAAGGGTTAAATACATCAGATGGATTGAGAGGAATCAGGACTCAGAAAAGGTTACAAGACTTGATAATTCCCCACCTATATTCCCCAAGTCATATGAATATGGTTGATAATGAAATACACAGGGATCAATAAAATCTCCAAGAGAGAGGATGATTAGAGAACAAAAATACTAATGTTTAAGAATGCAATGACTTAAAAAATGGAGCATGCTCATGTTTAAGGGAAAAGAAGAAGATGAGGATCTAATAAAGGAACAGTTAGAAAGAGAGGATGAAAATGACCAGAAGTCCTACTTATTAAAAAATAGAGGAGAGGTCATCAAGTGGAATGGAATGTTGACCTATATTTATAGTTTTTTACTCTGTCCCACCTCTCAATTGAGAAATTTGCCTTTGACTTTTTAGTCAAATTAAATTAGATAAAATTAAATATAAGTTCCTTCTTTTCCTTTTTTGTCTAACAAAACCAAAAACAAAAATCTTGAAATACTAATCCACCTCCTATTTATTGGTCCTTACAAATCTATATGTCTAAACAATTTTTCCATAATATTATTAGTCGGTTAGTAATCTCTCCTGAACTGCCATCACACCAATTTATTAGAAATTTCCAGGAGAAAGAGACATTTCATTCTTGACAAGTCTAAATCTAACCACATTAGCATTCACCTTAAAATTAAATCTTCCCATATTCCAAGTAACACTATTTCTGTTAAAGGCAACATTATGCTTCCAATTGATTAGATTCATAAACAATGCATTATCCTTAACTCCTCACTCTCCTTACCATATCTAACCAGTTGTCAAATCTTTCTGTTTTTACCATCACAGTATCTCTCACTTCTAAATCCTTTCTTCCACTAATGGAATTATGTTCTAGACTCAGTGCTTATAATTATTTCCATAGATTAGAGCAATAGTTGGTTTTTTGTTTGTTTGTTTGTTTGTTTTTGATTTACTTGTCTTACGATACTCACCACTCTAATACATTCTAAAACCTTCTGCCAAAGTAATTTTATTTAAGTATAAATCAGATCACATGATTCCTCTACTCAATCAACTTTATCAGTTTCCTATTAGCTTTAGAATAAAATACAGGATATTGTCTCATTTTTAATGTCCATTACAACTTTATCTGGACATACTTTTTATTTGGATGTTATCTTGTCTCTAAAACTCTTCAGTCCAGTCAAACTGTACTTCTCTCTGCTCTTTGCTGGAGAAGATCCACTTTTCATCACTGATTTTGCAGGGATGCTTCTACCATATTGGGAATGCAATTTCTCTGGGAAAGCTTATCTCTGCTTTCAAAAGTCCTTCTTTTCCTTTAAAATATATAATAAACAGTATCTTCTTCATAAACTCTTACCTGATCTCCCTAACAGCAGGGACCTTCCCATTAGTATTATAGGTATTGAACAGATTTATACGTATGTGGTTTTATATGTGTATATTTGTGTATACACACACAGATAAATATGTATGTGTGTGTACACACATACACATATATATATATATATATATATTTCTCTATATATCATATATTTATCTATATATAGTTAATTACCTAGCTAACTGGTATAGTAGATGGGTACATGGTATAGTGAATAGAGTGTTGGACTTAGGTCAAGAAAATCTAAATTTAAATGGAGCTTCAGACAGTTACTAGCTTTGTAAAAATACTTAAGTCGCTTAACCTCTCTTAGCCTTAGTCTCATGTGTAAAATAAGGAAAATGATATCATCTACCTTTCATGATTATTGTCTAATGACCAATATCTAATGAGATAACGTGATATAGTTTGTAAAACTTGAAATTATAAAATAATAAGAATGACAATTATTAGTATATATATATTATTGTTAAAATTTTTATTAATTTCTATCTCTCACATTAGATTATTTATTCACTAGGATTGAGTAATAAAGATATTATTCCTTTTACTTGTATATCCAAGTCTTAAAATAGTTCCTGGCACAGAGGCTTTAATAAATGCCACTTGAATAAGGATGAGAAAAAATAATTACTATTTAATGATTTGGAGTTTTTTTTTTTTTCTTTCTGTTTTTCTTTCAAGTCTCAGATAGTTGCATCTTCTACAAATAAACTTTTTCCCATTCCCCTGAGTATTGTTGCCTTTCTTCTGAGTTATCTTCAATTTATCTTGCATATGTATTGTGCATATATGTATATGTAAGCACATATAATATATATATATATGTGTGTATATACAAATCTATCTCTATATACACATATGCAGGTATAAATACAGATACTTTTATAGACATATTTGTACATAGTTGTTAACATGCTTTTTCCTTCTTTAAGAGATGAGCAGGTTTTTGCTTTTGTTTGTTTGCTGCTTTTTTCCTTTCATGTTCGTGTCCCTAATATGTGGTACACAGTAGGCATTTAATGCATGCTGACTGACCTGATTAACTGACTAGAGACCTAATCCAATGTACTGGTCTGTGTTTTTTTGGGGGGAAGGTGTTGAGAGGCAGTTAGGAATGGTGGGGGGAGCGAGTAGATTTTCTGTCAATGCTAAGATATGATAAGAAGGTCAGAGGGATTATTTAAAATTTCATGGAATAATGAATGTTCAAAGTCTGAAGTTAATGGTGTCATTTAAAAGGGAGAGCTGTGAGATTTATGATCGAAATAGGAGAATTGATTCACCAAGATCAGTAAGAAACTCAGAGAGCAAAGAAATTAGTAGAGGTGAATAGGAAGTCAAGAAACCATATTCCTCTTGGCTGGCAGCAATCTACCTCTTCCACTAGATCCTGAAACTGAAATGTTCCCTAAGTCATACCATAAGCTACCTTGATTATTGTCTCACATGTTTGAAAGTTTGGTTTCTGGGCCTATTTGATGGGTGTCAAGAAAATGGGAAATGTTGAATTCTGGAGGCAAGAATTCTTCATCACGATTGTGACCTATTCTAAAAAGAGGAATATTACCGGAGACATTTCAGAGTTATAATGCAAGGCAGTAAATGTTAAAGTTGGAATTGACAAATTTTGCAAATAATTAACAAATATTCAAGCACCTCATGCTGCCAAAACTGACAAGATATATGCATTTTTCATTTCAAGAAGCCTTAATTGAAACTCTGCCATGTACCTCACTTGGAAGTATGTGGGTGTGTAGAATTCAGAAGATAGTTGTGTCTTTCTTTGCTCCTTTGCAGGAGAGGAGCTTCCCTCAATCCTGGTAACTGTGCTGGCTGCTCATACCTGACCTGGCAATATGAGTAGAAAGATAAAAAGACAGGTTGGCTGATTTCTATGACATATTAAAAAGAGAAAGAATATCAGCACCATGTTTGCCTTGTTTACTTTTTTCCATGCAAGACTCTTTTTGCTCAGGGGCCAAATCTCTTGCCTCAGCTACCTTTCCCCTGGCCCCATCACCAGCACCACAGCCTCTACCATATGGAACAAAGGAGCAATGAGGGGATTTCTCTAAAATCCAAAATTGTACATTTTTAGTGTTAAGGTAAATGTAATACTGGAATTGGAGAGGGAAACAGCTCAACTGCAAATATCCCCCAAGGAATGGTTCTCAAGGGACCCATGTCATATATTCTCTATGGGCTTAGTACTAGCCAGACCATATCAGCAGCTCTTTACCTGCTTATCCTTTATGTATATGAAATTTCTCATACAATTTGTGTGATAATTCTGAAAAGTATCTAAAACAAATCCGAGTTTCATTTTCTAAATGGAAAACACGAGTCTCAGAGGTATTAATTTGCTTAAGATCTTGCAAGTTGTGCTTGTTACAGTTGAAACTAGACATTGTCTTGAGATCACTTTCTCATTCTTTATTCTTTTAAGAAAAGAAACCTCAATAATCACTAACTCATAGTATTCATTAATTTTTTAAAAATCATTACTAGAATAGGTTACTTTATGAAAAAAAAACACTCTACATCATAGTGAATCATAGGATCATAGCTTTAAAACAAGAAGCCTTGGATGTTAGATTTAAAGCAAAAAAAAAAAAAAAAGTCTTAGATGTTCTTGAATACAAACCCCTCATTTCACTGAGGAGATAATTGGATCCCAAAAAGATAAATAATTTTGTCACTTAAAACAAGATGAGATAAGATTTCCTCCCATCTCCCCTCCTAGACCAGCCACAGTACCATGTATCAGTTTATCTGTTATTTTTAAAAATCAAGCCATTTGATATTTTCCATAAATTTTGAACCATTTCATATACCATCCTCTACACTTACCAAAACCCAAGTCATCTAAACTAGTTTTGAGTATTTCAAAAAATACAGCTCACCACATGAGGGCTCCAAAGATCAAGACCATTTTCCCACCCCAAATTGGAAGTGTTTCCTTTTATTTCAGTAACTATAACCTATGCGAGAAATAAGCATAGAGAAAATTCACAGACAATGTGAAGAAATATTAGAGGCTTCAAACAGTGAATGACAAAGTTGTTCCTATCAGAGCCTCAATTAAAAAGTCTATTAGCATCCACTGAAAGTTCAATGAAATGAGTAAAATATCATAATGAAAATAAATCCTAATTTTTATTTTTCAGACATAAATTTCAGATTTGCGAAATTTAATTTAATGTAAAAATGGGGAGTATATCCTAGGGAAAAGCTGAATAACAGCTTTTGGAATCCCTTCTAGTCCTGAGTCTCTGTAACTCAAATATATCAATTTTGTGTAGCATATAGCATTTTAAAATTGTATTTGAATTTTATTTTTCAAATTCTAAATTTTACTTTTCCAATATGTAAACATTGTTTTCAACATTCATTTTTTGAATAACTTTTGAGTTCTACTTTTTTTTTTTCCTCCATCCCTCCATTACCTCTCCCTTACCAAGGCAGCAAGCAATCTGACATAAGTTACATTTTACAATAATTTTAAACATATGTCCATATTGGTCATGCTATAAACAAAAATCAGAACAAATGGGGAAAATGAGAAAAAAAGTAAATAAAATTTAAAAGGTGAAAGTAATATGTTTTGATCTACATTCAATATCCATTCTTTTTGTATGCAGATGACATTTTCTATCCCATATCTATTGGATGTCTTGGTGATTGCTTTGTTATAGCAGTATTCTTAAAATTTATAGCAGATTTGAAGTGGAAAAAATCTTCATTGAACATGGAAAACCACCAAAACCAGATATCAACATTAATTTATATTTGATAATAAATAAGGAAATTCTATCAAGATGCTAGAAAATCAAATCAAGTCTTTCCCTTACAGAATTAAGATCATAATACTCCACAGCCCCAAACAAAGAAACAAACAAACAAAAAACAACATATGTCATTTGGGGATTGTTCTTTTTCCAAAAAAATTTCAGATTTCTGAAAAGAATATAAAACTTAAGTCACAAATAAAACTTTAAGTAAAAATAATTAGTAACAAAGTCCAAATTAAGAACTATTTTAAAGAAATCCTTACAGGGAATTTTCAGAATTTGTTGGGATTTACTCATACCAGCGACATAGATATTGAGGTATATTATTACTTATAGTATCATTGCTAATGTAATTTCTTTAACAGTTATAAAATATTGCTGTTACAATTAAAAAGGTAATAGATTTAAAGGTCAAAGTATAGGTTTGGGATCAACTAATCCAATCCCTTGATTTTAGAGCCAGAGAAACTGAGTACTATAATAGAGAAAAGAAATGTCTTGCCAAATCATACCCAGACCATAAAAAATTGGGTTTGGATTTGATGAAGCATTTCTACTGGATTCTTCTGTCCTTCTGATATCCTATTTATCAAAAATCATGTTGTATGCTTGAAATACTGTACCTTTGAAAGGAAAATCATATCTAGAGATGTGCTGAAGAAATAATTAGACAAAATTAGAGGATGAAATATTGACATTTATCATAGAAATGTTTTTTTTTTGTTTTTTGCTTTTGTTTGTTTGTTTGTTTGTTTGTTTGTTTTAACAAACCTGAAGGCTATACAGCTCCAGACCTATTATTACCCCAGATATGAGTTAGTAAAATGCACCTCTTTCACCCTTTGCAGAAATAGCAGCAAAGAAATATGTAATATTTTGGATTAACACTTATATGTTGTTGGTATGTTGGTAGGTTTTGATGAACAAATTTTAACTTCTTTCTTTTTTGACTTTTTTTTTTCTCAAGAGATGACCTCCTGAGCAGAAAAATTGGTGGGAGCTGTATTTGAAAATTAGGGTGATATAAAAATGTTCCAATCTAAATGAGTTTAATAATACATTTTGTAACTTTATTTTTTTTTCCCATTCAGAGAAAGCTATCTTATTTATCTAGATAATAAATAGAGTGTTTTTGCCTTCCTCCTTCAGTGATGCTTCTTTTCTTACAGCATAACAGAGACAATTCAGTCTTTTAATTACATTAACTTTTTTTTTTTGGAAGGTGGAAAACTGGTCTTTATCTTATTGATGGGAAGATTCCAGAATATTGTACTGTTCCCCATGGGAATAGTCAAAAATCTAAAACGGTTCCACTCCTTGGATAGAACTCTTAAGATGCATTTATAAGAAAATATTGCAAGGATTTCAAAAATTAGGTTACAATTTGAAATGGTAAAAGGAGCAGTCATACTGAAATCATTGATTCAAGGGAGGATTATTATAGAATGACTTCCTTGCCTAAATCCTCAAAACATCATTGTTTTTATTCTCTATTTAAATATAGAACAATTCATGTCATTAAGGCATCTTAGGATTGAAAGAAATACAGAAGACATTTAATCATACTAATTCTCCTACCAAGGCAGATAAAAAGGCTTTTTCTACAGATGTCTTTCCACAATCTTTCTGACAGATGGTCATCCACCCTCTACTTGAATTCCTCTAGTTTGAAGGAGCTCATCACCTAATGAGTATTTAAAACTTTAAAATAAATTTCATAATCACATGGGAACCAAAATGTATTCCTCATATTTTACTTAGGAGTCCTAATTCTATTCTCTTTATTTGATAGTAAAATCTTAATTCCTCTTTCATGTGACATATTTCAAATATTTGGGAAAAATACCTCCCCAAATCCTTTGATCTCCAGGGCAAAGAACTTAAATCTCTCAGTGTTTTCTTATTACATCACTTGAATTCATTTACTATTAATAGGAATATCCAAAAGATACTCAACAATAGGGAATTTAAAATAAATGTTTTATATATATATATATATATGTGTGTGTGTGTGTGTGTGTGTGTGTGTATGTATGTGTATATATATATATATATGTGTGTGTGTGTGTGTGTATATGTATATGTATATATATATATATATATATATATATATATATATATATATATATATATATATATATATATATATGTATAGCCAAATCTCAGTTTTATGAATTGTAAGATGGTAAAATTGAACTAGATCAACTCTGAGGTTGCTACTAGAGCTTAATCTATAATCCATCTCAGAAAAATACCAAGAATAAAAGCTAACTAAGTGTCTAATAATTTAAAAACTGCTTACTTTTTTTCTTGGTAACCTTTTGCAATAGGATAAATCTATTGCTAGTAAAGTTAACAGGATTTATTTAGTGTGTACTGTATGAAAGACATTATGACATGCTCTGACAACATATTAAAAAGCAAAAACAATCCCTGCTTTCAAGGAGCTCACAATCTTCTGTGGAAGGGAGGACAGGAAAACAATTATATAAAAGCAGGAAAATATAGCTGAAAATGAGAGGTAATATCAAAGGAAAGGAAGTAGCATTAAGGAAATTCAGGAAAAGCTTTTTGGACAAAGTGGATTTTAGTAGAGACTTGAAGACTGCCAATAATTGGAAATAGGGACAGAAATAATTGCAGTCATGGGGAACAGGCATTAAAAATGTAGAGATTCAAATGGTAGACAGTCTTGTGTAAGTAGTAGAATGGAGGCCAAAACATACTGAGGAGTAGCATGTAAAAAGGCAAATCCAATTTATAAAGTTTTAAAAGCTGAACAGAGACTTAATTTTCAGGATAATGAGTCACTAGAGATTAGTGAATGGGTTAGGAGCTAAAGGCAAGATGGACTAGAGTAGAGAAGGACTTAAGGCAAGGTGAATGGCTAGAGAAGCTATCACAATTGTCAATAAATAAGGTGATGGGGGGCAGTTAGGTGGTGCAGTAGATAGACCACCAACCCAGACATCAGGAGAACCTGAGTTCAAATCTGGCCTCAGACAATTAACACTTCCTAGCTGTGTGATCCTGGGCAAGTCACTTAACTCTAATTGCCTCAGGGGGGAAAAAGGAATAAGGTGATGGTGATAAAAGTTTAGAAGAGGGTATCAAAAAGTATGAGAGAAAGGATAGAGGGCATGTACTAGAGATCTTGTGAACATAGAATTGACAGGACTTGGCTTGGGAGACAGACAATTCAATTCTCAATTCTATCCAGATATAGCTGAATTTTTTTTTTTAGGATTAATATTTGTGAAGAACATTTTGTTAGAGACAATGTGAAGATCTAATACAACTTTATAAAATGCAAGCTATTGTTATAATATATATTTTTATCTCCAGCCAGATGAAACATTGAAAACCGAAAAGAAAACCAAAAAAAAAAAAAAAAATCTTTAGTCTAATCTTCACTTTGATTTAAATGTGAGATTTCAGAAGATTTAAATGTGAGGTTTCTATTTTTTGAACACTATGAACTATGCTAATTTAAGAAAAAAGATCACTGGAATAGACTATAAGTAAAGAACTTTAAAATTATTTTATTCTAATTCCCCCGCCAAAAAAAAGCATCCAACTATACAAATAGGAATTGATAAATACTTATATGAAGTGGTCAATTCCAGTAAAATGTTTAACAGATATAAACTTTAAGAAGCTAGCAAGAAAATATCAAATATATTTCCGTATCGCCATCTGCATTATTTTCCTTTCTGATGTTCTCCATCTACATGTTGCTGATATCATCATCATCATCATCATTATCAATCTCATCATTGTCAAGATAGTAGGTAGAAGATCAACTTGGAATCAAGAAGACCAAAATGCAGGATGTTCAGGTATTTTAAGATTTATCATCCTGATCAAATAATTTTTTTTTAAATTGTATTTATAATTTTTTTGACAGCATATATGCATGAGTAATTTTTTTTATAACATTATCCCTTGTATTCATTTTTCCACATTATCCCCTCTCTCCTTCTACTCCCTCCCCTTGATGACAGGCAATCCCATACATTTTACATGTGTTACAATATATGTGTGTAAATACCATTTTCTTGTTGCACATTAAGTATTAGATTCCGAAGGTGTAAGTAACCTGGGTAGATAGACAGTAGTGCTAACAATTTACATTCACTTCCCAGTGTTCCTTCTCTGGGTGTAGTTATTTCTGTCCATCATTGATCAACTGGAAGTGAGTTGGATCTTCTTTATGTTGAAGATCTCCACTTCCATCAGAATACATCTTAAAACAACATTGAAGTGTACAGAGATCTTCTGGTTCTATTCATTTCACTCAGCATCAGTTGATGTAAGTCTCTCCAAGCCTCTCTGTATTCCTCCTGCTGGTCATTTCTTACAGAGCAATAATATTCCATAACTTTCATATACCATAATTTACCCAACCATTCTCCAATTGATGGACATCCATTCATCTTCCAGTTTCTAGCCCCTATGAAAAGGGCTGCCACAAACATTTTGGCACATACAGGTCCCTTTCCCTTCTTTAGTATTTCCTTGGAATATAAGCCCAGTAGTAGTATGGCTGGGTCAAAGGGTATGCACAGTTTGACAACTTTTTGGGCATAGTTCCAAATTGCTCTCCAGAATGGCTGGATTCTTTCACAACTCCACCAACAATGCATCAGTGTCCCAGTTTTCCCACACCCCTTCCAACATTCATCATTATTTGTTCCTGTCATCTTAGCCAATCTGACCGGTGTGTAGTGGTATCTCAGAATTGTCTTAATTTGCATTTCTCTGCTGATAAAATCACTTAATCTCTTTTTGCCTCAGTTTCTCCAACTAAAAAAAAATAGGGATATTAATAGCACTTATTAAGCAGGGTTGTTGTGTGGAAAAAACTGAGATAATATTTTTTTTTAAAACTGGTTTGCTCAGTGCCCAGTCCTTATTTAGTATTTCCAGTACCTAGTAGGTACAAAGTAAATGTTTATTCCTCTTTCCCTTTTAAGGCAATTTTTCACAATCAGAAATATGACTATAACACAGTTTGACTCATAAATCTGGACAATAAACAAATGTAGTAAAGTGAAAATTCAAAGCCAATGCAAAAAACAAATCAAAGTAAATATTGGCAATGGCCTCCAGGGAAATATCATTTAAAAATACCATTTAGGAAGGAGAAACATCACTCATTCAATAAACAAGACCAAAGTCCAAAACTCAATGTTAGGTAGTCAGATGTAGTTACCAGGGGCAACTAATTTACTTAATATCTCTTTTCAGTTGTGGATGGGCGGTGGAATACATGATTTTCAAAGTCCTATCTACTCTAAATCTAACATTCTAAAATTCTGGGCTTTATTAAGTGCCTGCTGTGTGCCAGATACTGTACAAGTCCCTGGATCAAATTGAAGCATAACTTAATTGATAATTATTCATCTGATTATGTTCCTATAACAGATAAAATTAATGTTTAGCTAAATTTCAGTCTATTATTGATTAAAATTTCAATCATTCTAGTACTTAAAGAGGATTCTCCCTGGTCTATAATTTCCAAAGGATTAATATTGTTCCTTTAGACATGGATTTAAAAAAAAAAAAAAAAGATTACATTGTACTAGTTCTCTGAGCATTCACTCCCATAAAATCCTGTTGGTATCTTTAAACAGCAACTGTAAAACCACAGATTTAGGGATGATATCAGTTTCTTAATGTCGAAGTCAGCTCATGTTAATCCTGGATGGTTTGTCAGCAAGTTCGGATGGAAACTGAATTACTTAAGGAACAATAATAGGTAACTTTTAGACCAAGGAAAAAAAGTACCTGATAGAAACATAGGCCACAGGATTGTCAACTAGTCACTGTGGATGCCCAAGGGCTAAGCAGGATGGGGAAGGAACCTGCAAATTATCCTTTTTAGCCAAACATCAGTTGCTATCTTTGCAAGCACATTTTGAAGTCAGTCTATATCTATACATCTATTTATGTAAACACACAAAAGCACTCATATGTGTGTGAACACACATTTATTATTATGATCACATGGATATTTACACATACATACACACACATATATATGTGTGTATATATATATGTATATATACACATATATATATACACCTAAAGAAGTATTTTATATGCCCATGCATATATATGCATATATATATATATATATATATATATGTATATATATATATATATATATATATATATATATATATACATTTGTACACACATACATAGGCATCTTGATACATATTCATAAATGAATATTTTTTATATTCTAACAGGACCAAAACAATATCACTATGACCAGGTAAAAGTACCTTGTGTCTGACTATGGCTGATCAGATCAATGTGAGCTCAGAAGGTTCTACCACAGATCATGTACAAATAGTTCATATTAGCATGTCTTTAAATTTACATACAGTCTAACATTTCTGTGAGCTACTGCAATTGTACTCTGTGAATAAAGCACAGGGCATTCTTTGAGGTGAGAAGAACATGATGGACAGTCCTGTGCCAGTGTCTCCTGTGCCACAATAAATTCTAAAGTTCCTCAGGGACACCTTGAGAGTATTCTTGCATCACTTCTACTGCCCTCCATGTGAGAATTTTTGCCTTGTGTGAGTACTCCATAAAAGAATATTTCGGTCAAATGAACTTTTCATGTAGGTGAATAACATGGCCAGTCCATCAGAGTGGTAGAGCTTGAGTTAGAGTTTGAACTCTTGGCAGTTTAGCTCAAGAAATGACCTCAATACCCAATACGTTATCTTGCCACACAATCTTTAGACTCTTCCTAAAACAATTCCTGTGGAATGGATTCAGTTTCTGGTCTGGTACCGATAGACTGTCCAGGTTTCATTGGCATATAAAAATGAGATCCACAGAACATCTCGTAGATCTGTCTGGTAAGCAGCCTGATACCTTTTCTCTCCCACACTTTCCCTTGGAGCCTCCAAATATCAAGCTAGTTTTGGCAATGTGTGCATTTTTTAGACTTACCTATGGTATTCAAAATGTCTCAATTTGCTATACCCAGTAGTTCCATGTATGTGTTGAAAACCTGTTTTGTTTTTTTCTTGGTGGTAATTGTTAGGCCCAATTAAGCAGAAGCAGCAAAGAATTAATCCATACTTGGGCACACCTCTGCCTGAGATTCTGCACTGAGTGCACAATCATTGGCAATCAAAAATGTGTGCTACCCTTGAATTATAGTCTTTTCAATTTAAACAATTTGCCATGAGTGTGGCAGATATCTTTGATGCCATTTTGTCCTCACTGAAGGGAGCTGAAATAAATGAAAATTAAAACTGCTTCAAGGAAGCACAGTTTTGCTTTACTGCATTGATGACTGGATTGCATGCAAGTATGCTGTCATGAAACGGAAATGCAATACTGATGAACTACTTCAAACAACCAAATTTTGACATTATTTTTCACAAGCCCTCATGACTGACAATATCAAAGTCTTTGATCAGCTTGATAAACATTGCATACAGATAGCTGTTCTGTTGGCATTTTCTGAAATTGCAGGCAACAAATGCCATGTTGAATGGTCCTTTGCCTTTTTTGAAGATATACTGGGTCTTGGGTAGAAGATTATCTTTCAAGGGACCAGCCTGGCAAAATTCTTGCCAGTGCTGTTTAAGATGCAGTTATTGGAATAGGACAATCTATTTCTTTTCCTTTTACAGATAGATGATGGAGACATTTAAATTCCAGTGAATAATCTCCTCTTGCCATACAACCTGCAAGATTTCAGTCAACTTTTGTATTAGTTGACCTCCAGCCTGCCTTGTAATCTTAGCTGGAACAGAATCAGCACCATTCACTATATCACCTGAGAAGAATCTAATGGCATTCAAAACCTCTTGCTCAGTTGAATGCTTGGCTAAAGAGGGATTGACTTCAAACTGAGATGTATGGTCAATGGTTTTAGCACTGATTGATAACAGTCTATGGAGAACCACATTCAGCCCATGTCTCCATAATCATGCCATCATCACCAATTAGTATGGATCTGTCAGCACTGAGTAGTTCAAATGTAAAATTAGGACTTTGACCCCAAAATAATTTTCTGGATATCACAAAAGTTACTAGCATTGTGACACATTCTTTTGCTTTACTACTAAGCTAAGAAATCTGCTTTTCTTGAAGTTTCACTTGCACTTTACTTTTGATAGAATTAAATGCTTCTTTCTTAGTGAAAGACAAAATATCTTGCTGGTAAATGTGAAGTTCTCATTTCTTTTTGTTTCCTCGCTTCTGAATTTCTCTCTCACTTTTGTCAAACCAATTTTGATGTTTTAAAGTATTATAGTCTAGATAAAAAAAAGGATGCTGTACATCAAATCTCTGAAAGCGACCTACTTCTTTTCTGCACCTCTACTGACAATCATGTATTGACTTAATTTCCCCTCCAACTCAGCAACAAACTGTTCACATATAAAGAAGCACTCTAATCTGCTCACCTTAGGTCTTCTGGTACTTGCCTTGCTTTGGAGCTGAGCTTTGTTGAATGAAAATGTTTAACTTGGAAAAGATATGTATATAATCTGTTCAACACTCTGCACCATATATCACTTGGTTTCTTCTCCTTAAAATGATAGTTTATCAATTGCCAGTGTTTACTGTGAGGGTGCATCTACAAAGTTTTATTGTGTTTAAGTAAATACATGACAACATTTGTGAAGAAAAGGCCACGAGATGCCAAGTTTTAAGCAGTAAGTGACCATATCTGTTGCTGTTTCTTACTCTATTCCTCCCATGTCTGATTATCTTTGCCTATTCTGGCATTAAAATAATCCATACAAATAAACTTATCCTTTTTCAGTACATTAATGATGATGGTGTCCAGGTTTTCATAAAATTTTCCCTTGACCTAATGAGGATTCATCATGGTGGGAGCATAAACCCTAACGATGATGGCATGGCACTTTCTTGCAAGTGGCAATCACAGGTCACAAACCTGCCATTCACTCTTTTTGGGGGGCATACAATGTATTGATTAGATTATATTTGATTATAAAACTCTGTACCCATCAATGAGGTCTTTCCAGAAATATATATATATATATATATATATATATATATATATATATATATATATATATCCAGCTGTGACTTAATAAGCTGTCCTTCCTTTGTTAGCCTTGTTTCATGCAGGACTGATATTTGGATATGATGCTTGGTGAGTTCTTTTGCAACAAGACAAGTTTGTATTCCAGGTCTACTTGATTCCATGTTGTCCATCAGTGTGTATGCAGTCCACATGACAATGGCGAGTGGACTCATCTTTCCCAAAAGTTTTTGCTCCACTTTTGCTTTTCAATCACAGAGTAGGGTCCCTGCCTGCCACAGTAAGCAGACCAGGGTTAGTTTAAATAGAGCAGGCAATTTTTAGAGTACCTTTTCTAGCCCTCATGCCAGAAGGTGAGACTTCAGACCTTAAAAAGGCTGCTCAGATACCTGGTGGGGCTGCTAAATCCCACTGATGCTTCAATCTTGTGAGAAATGGCCCAGTAGTCTGGGCCACCTGTGTGTAGGTTTGCAACTACAGCTCCCCAGTGTCTCCATATTCTATTTTGTCAATGCTTATAGCCATAGCATTTTGAGGTAAGAGTAGAATAATAAGGTAATGAAATAGTAAAATGTAAAATGATAAAATAGTACGGGTAATTTCTTTTGACTCATGCAAAAATTGAATTTAAGGGAGAGTTACATAGTCATCTGTCTCTATCTTCAAAAGTCAGGGAAGTGCAGTGGCAAGACAAGTCAGGAACACTGGCAATGAACTGAGATGGAGTGAGTGACTTTGGTATTTTAGATGTCTAACCAAGCTCTAAGCACTCCACAGGCCTGCTTGAATCACCGTCATGACTGTGAGAACATTATTCTCATCCACCCATTTTACCAGGAGAACTCTTTACATGCTGGGGTTTAACACCCCCTTAACTCCCCAATAGCTTGATGCTTATCAATTATCCTTAATCAGGTTCAGTCCTTTTGCTCAGATAGTTTTACTGGGGTGGGGGCCACGTGTCATGCTGTATTTTTTTGGAGTCCCTGGTTAGATAGAAATATAAGTCATAGGATGGCCAACTTGTTATTTTGGCTGGCCAAATGCCAATTTGGACTGGATAGACAAAGTGGAGGAAGAACCTACAAATTGCCATATTTAGCCAAGTATCAACGATCTGTATTTTGGTTACCAGATATTAAAGTTACACATATACACACACACATGCACATACATACACATGCATACTCACACATATGCACACATATCTGACCCTTGAATTTGGAAAAATCCTTTCTGGCCACCTCAATTCATTTTTAACTGTAATTTTTATTAAATACTCACAATAACTGGTCATCCATTTTAAAAAATAATTCAATGAGGACTTTCAAGGGAAGTACTTCAATCTTAGAAGCATTTATTCATAAATAAAATTATTTTTGGACTTCTCATTCTGTCTTCTGGGGCCAAGAAGAACAAGATATCTCCCTGTGTTATGTGAGAACTTTTAATATTTTTTAATATTTTCTTTATTTAACTAAATATAAAAATGAGAAAAAAACATATCCATGTATGTGGTGCAGCATAAAAAATGGCTTCAATGTGAAACCATAAGTTTATATTTTGACTGTTTACTTTATTAAAGATATATCATAAATATGATACATTGTTTTCAAAGGTACCCAGCTTTTTTGTGCTTCTTTATAGGTTTTCTTTTGTTCTCTACTCTGCATTTTTAATTTTTTTCTCCCTCACTCCTCACTTTGCTTTAGATAAGAGTGCAATTAAATGCAATTTTATATACCATTTTCTCACCTATAGACATATATGCATGCATACAGATATACATATATGTAAAACCATACTGTACATAATTCTATTTAGGAGTCCTTTCTCTAGAAGTGGTTAGCATCATCCCTCAAAGACCTACTTAAATCTTTCTATGTTTCTGCAAAATCCATCAACTAATCATTTTTATAATACAGTTTCTCAACTCTTCCTTTATCTTCTCTTCTCCACTAACCTGACCAGATAATTTCATTAATACCATGATCTTTGGACCATTCTCACCTTTTTCATCCTCATCTACAATTTATCAATATCCAAAATCCCCAATTTATCAATATTCTTCCTAAAAGCTGGCTAACAAAATTACCCAGAGTATTGCCTACAGACTCCAGGATGTCTGACCAGAGGCCCCCAGGAAGCCCTCCAGGGCATCTCTCTCCCATTCCTTGAGTCATGTGTTTCTGCTGAATGTTCTTCAGTCTGTTTTTATGCCTTCAACACAATTTTGAGGTATTTCCTTCTTATCTATTGCCCTTTCTTTTAAGGTTTAGATGCAGTCTAGCAAGAGTCTGTATTCCCTTTACTTGTTCTACTTTTTCAATTTGACTTATTGCACTTGTCAGTCTTAATTGCCTTAGAGTCGCCCTTGCCATTGATGTATCATGATTTCTTTAATCATTCCCCAGTTGTTAAACATTTAGGTCACCTTTACTTGTGTGTGTGTGGACAGTTTAAATTAATTCTACATTAACAATAAATGGCTGGTTTTTCTTTGTTTTTTAATGGTGTTTTTCCCCTTATTAGGATGATTCTCTCTAGATATAATCTACAAAGTGCAATTATTGGGTACAGTACACCACACACAAACACACATGCACACACACACACATGAACACCCTAGTAATAACTATATGTATATATCTTTATCTGTTATGTCTCTGCTTCTGTCTCTATCTTTGTCTCTCCCTGTCTCTGTCTGTCTGTCTCTGATGAATTTTGGCATATTTTATAACATTGATTTGAAATCACAAAGGCCAGGCTCCAATTTTGCTTTTGACACATACTTTGTCCAAATAACTCACCCTTCCATTGCTCCCAGAAAACACTCCAAATATAAATTACAAAGAACTCTCTGATCTACCTCTGAGATGAGAATTCCTCATACTTATAGACCAAAAGGTTTCAATCTAGAGCCAGGTACAGAGATGGAAGGTAGGAACTGTTTAATCAACTAGGCAGCGGAGGGAATACATCCAGCTTGGCTGTCTACACAGTCCAAATACATGGTATTTAGGAATACTCTGTTTGTTTAGGATGGCTGACAAATTGGAACAATGATAAAATATTTTGTTATTACTAAAGGGTTATTTATCACCATGTGGCTAATATGGAAGCCTTTCTAATTGGTGGGGATGGGAGCTGCCTGGCAGTGTCTACTGAGGGCATCTGGCCTCTCCTGGTTTCATTTTCACCATCCTGGATTTCAAGGACTCCAGGCCCAGAAGAGGCAGCGAGGAATTGACATTTCACAGACAGGAAATATCTGTATTCCCTTGAAACATCCTCTTAATATTTTAAACCCAGGGTAAAAAGAGTGAAATCATTTTACCCCAGATATTAAGGGGTTAAAAAATAATTTCTTAGCTTCATGAAAGACTTCCATTGTAGCCAAATTGTGGCTTTTTTTTTTTTTCTAAGAAGTCTTTGTATTTTCCTTTTCAGATAGGCCCACAGGCACCCTGTAAAGCTCTTGTAACTGAATCATTGCTCCCACCATACCATTAGCCTTGGAACAGATGTCAGAAACTAAGGACGGACTGCCTCCAGATCAGGTTGCTGCTGCCAAGTCTCGCGAGCTTTGTGTCAGTAACAGTTGATTAGGGGCTGTCCAATTCCCAAGCTAGGAGCAGCAGCTGCAGGCTGCATTTCACTGAAATAGTAAGTGATCCCGAGTCCTTACAAACTTTATCATCTTTGTGGCTGGGGAGCAGGGTAAGTCATTCTGCATGTGGGGACTAGGGCTGCAGGGAAGTGGCAAGGAAGCTATTTATCTGGGGATTAGGATCTACTGCTACATTTTTGCCTTGTATGTTTGTGATGCTGGGGAACAAGTGGGCTGGAAGGAGTGTGGATGAACCTTTGTTATCATTCTAGGCTTTCCATCTACATAAGTTCCTCTGCACTGGGTGGGGGGTGTGGTGGGGGAAATGTCCCTGCAAACTTTTTTTTTTTGGTATTTGAAAAAATAATTTTTGCTTATGTGTACTGTCCATCCCTTTTTATATTACCCTTTGAGTGACAGGCTTATATTCTAAATACATCGATTGCTGATTCACCAGTTTGTAAAGTTTAGCAATGCTGGTCATTGACTTGTGTTTGTATTTACTTAAAAAAAAATAAAGTTAAATAGTTACCTAGTGACTTTGCTTTAAGATTTTGAAATTAATCCATATTTATTCTAGTGAATCCTAAGGATTTTTGAATCGTGTGACTTTTCTTCTTTGAAATGAACTAACCTGAAGTTTAAATAAAATGGGAGAATTGACTGAAGTTATACTTAATGGATGATTGTTTCTATAACAGTACTAAGGTTTTATTGATTCCTTTCCCTGAACAGAAATCACTGGTTTTCATTTTTGGCAATGCTAGCTTTTACCTTGATAAACCCATTTGGGTTGAGTTTGAACTATACCTGACATATGGACAAACGATTATGAAATATAGAGATAAATGAGTACAAGACTGTCAAAGACAGTCTTTCCTCACTGGTCACTCAGAAATGCTATAGTAAATCTATAGCATTTCTGAGTGACCAGTGAGGAAAGACTGTAATAAATGTCCTAAGGAGTCAAAAAGTTTTCTGTACCTGCATTATTGCCTTGGATCTTATAGCAAGAGGATTTCTGCATAAAAAGCACTGTCTTGTCTTGTATCGAATAAGCCATAAGCAAATTCAGGAACCACTAACTTTAAAAAAAAAAAAAAATTCTTCACTTCTTACTTTGAAATACACTTCAATACTATTGTCTATCTTTAATTAGTTGGTTAGGCACCAAAAAGCAAATGAAACAAAGGCCTTTTTATCCTAGAGATATTCTTTGTCTCAAAGATTTCAAACTTAACCTCCCTTCAGAAAGGGAACATTTATTCATATCAACTATGAACTGTATTTTATTTGCATATAAGCAACTAAGGACCAATTTTTTTATTTCAGAATCAGAACAACCTCTCCCACTGACTCCACCCTAAGACCTATTCCAATTTGCCCAATTTGACATGCTTTAAAAGGTTTCAAGAATTTTTATTTGGGTTAAATGTTATTTCCAATTCAATAAGCATTTAGTATATGCCTACTGTATACTGCACTAGTGATAACAACCATTTGGATCTTCATGGTGCTTTTAATTTTGTAAAACTCTCAAAAATGTCATTTGATCCTCACAGAGAAACCCTCTAGAATAAGTATGATTATTTCCCCCATTTTACAAGAGAAAATAGGATTAGAGAGGTTAAGTGAGTTCACAGAATCAGACTAAATCAGATTTTAAACTCAAGTCCTCCTGATTTCAAGGCCAATGCTCTAATTGCCACACCACCTAACTCCCTCTGAAGATAAGGATTTTGAAACTCTGAGACTTTGCATAATTTGCCATCTTGTAGTTTCAGAGACCTGAGATTTGAGCCCTTCTACGTTTGTAAGATTTCCATTCCAGGACCAACCACACAGATAGTCAGAGATAGTAGAAAGATCACTTATTAAAGGTGAAATTTTGGAGATTAAGTCTGTATTCAAATCTTGTCTCTTATACTTCCTAAACTGGGACTTGTTTCTTCATTTACTGGATAACAGGGTAGGATTTGAAGACCTCTGACCTCCCTTCTTTCTCTCTTCCTTTGATGACTGTTTTCTTCTGGTTGCCTTGTATCATACTGACATCACTTCAACTTATAGCTGCTTCTCTGTTATACATGACAAAAAGTCATTAGGAAGAGGCTATATAAGATGCTCTTAAAAAAAAAAAAATCCCTTCCCTCCTTTTTTCTTTATACTAAGGAGAAGTTTTCTATATAGATGAAGGTGGAAGGGAAAATAGATGAATAAATATTTAAATATGTATATATATATATATATATGCAAGCAAACATGCAAAGACATGAGCATGTATACAATACATGTATACACAAATATTCATAATACATACATGCACATATAAGTACATATGTAGCACAAATGTGTTTATGTGCATTGTATATATATATGTGTATATATATACATATATATACACACACACACATATATATATATATGATACTGTCCTGGCTACATTTAATCAGCACATTTTTGTGATGAATTATACAAAATTACGCTTATTGCCAGATTAGATTCTGAGGAAGACTTTTAGTAAGGAGAATTTCTATTACCATTTTCCTTTCTTGTAAATTAAATTACTTTTTAATATTTCCAAATTTCACAGTTTAGTGTTCTTTTTACTCTCTCAAAGCCTTTGCTAGAAAGAGAATGTTGTCCATTTCTCTCCGCCCCTTCCTTTCCCTTTCCTCTGCTCTTCTTTCAAGTTTGCTATGGCTCTTACTTCCATCGTTTTCTTCCCTTTTTCTCATATCTGTGACAATAAAATAAACAAGCTGAATTGGCTGAGTTTGTACTTGCAGCTGTACTTGCCAAGAGCTCAGTCTCTCTCCTTCTTAGGACAGAAATTCTTCTCTTTTCAAAAGAATAGTTTATTTAAAGTGAGCATACACTGTCTAAACCCAAATCTCAATGGGAAAAATGGAGCTGGCTTGGATAGTTGAATATTTTCAGATCACTTGAATTCTTAGTTGTTCATTTGTTAATCATTTTAATCAATTAAAATGGCTATTATCTCATGTTCTTCGAATATTTTTCCTAGATAAATCAAATGTGTTAATATTTTTCTCCCCTTATAGTCAAAAGAATTATTGAAATTGTACTAAATACCAAAGTTACCAATACAATTTTTCTAGAATAAGGTCTAAAATATTATAATTATTGTCTTTAAATTTTATTCTTCAAATAAATCCATAGCTTTTATTTGTTATTATGAAGGCAACACAATTTTAAATTAAAATCAAAGTCTGAAATCTAAAATACTTTTGTATATTTATATTTGTTGTATGATCGTAAGTACAGCTAACAAACTCTGCATCTGGACATGAGTAGATGTGTATTTCTATATGTTTGGTAAGTTGGGGCAAGAAAACTCATATACAGTAAGGCAGTAATAGAAGGAAGCTGTACACATTTTTTAAATCTGCCAAATCATGAAAAAAGTCTCAGAGTTTGAAAAAATCTCAAGAGCCCAGAGTAGCCCAGTGAAATATGGAAACAAGACCCCAAGGTATCTGCTTTTACAAGTACTACTAGACAAAAGCTCTTGGACTCAAGGGAGGAATATTTGAGGGAAAGAAAAAATCTCTAGGATGGGATAGAGATATTGGAGTGAGTTGGACAGAGAAGGAATCACTTCTCATCTGATATGGGAGGCACTCTTTAAAAAATTTCCCTTCTTTGGAATGAAGCACCAATCAATCCTTCTCTTCATATTATAATTCTGTAAATACATTTAGTACAAACACTAGGTCTTCTCTTCTCAGTGGGTAGCATAACAGAGAGTAAAGCATTTGCTGAACTAGTAATGAGCAAATATATCATTGGTATTTGAATGTAGAGTAAGAGCAATATTAGTTATGAGGTTAAAGGTCATAGACATGTTATATAGTCCAAAAAGGCAAAAGCTTAGTGCATGTGTACAGAAATAATTTACTGGAATATGATTCCAAATAACGTATCACATTCAAAAAATTGAGGAGAAATTAAAAACTTGTAATAGTGAGATGCAAATCTTTGCAATTGCTTGCAGATATTCTATCTCACATAATTGAATGTTAGGAAATGCAGGCAGAAATGAATATAGCATTGAATATATAAGCTAGTTATATAACACATTTTTGAGATGTAACTTTTAAAAAGCATATAAAAATGTTGCCTTAATAGTTTAGAAATAAATTGATGCTTTCACAATGGGTTTTCCAAAGACAAAGATCCTTGAAAAATTCATATATATAAAGCATCATTTAAAACAACTATCTGCAAAGTGTTGGGCAAATCATTGAATTCTGCAGCCTAAATATTTTTCATCAAAAAAATAAAGGAATGGGACCATGGCTTCTATAATTATAGAATTTAGGGGAATGTGATTTAAATATATTATAATTCTGTAATTCTATAAAAATAGATTTTAATGATATAATAGAATTTGATGCTTCTTCCCACCCCAGTACCAGCACCCCAAAAGAAAAAAAATTGATTAGTAAAATTTATATTAGTCCATATAAATGGTTGTCTTGAGGTTATGGACCCCCATTATTCATCTCCCATCCTGGTTCCCACTCCCAGACACCCTTTCTCTTAAAGAATGGAAAAGAATCATGTTATTGAGTTAAACAGATCTTATTTCACCAAATCATAGCAATAAAGACATTGCCTGAGGCCTTAATCTCTAACAGCTCACAATATATGCAAAGAATGTCTGCCTGGGTGTGGTGCTAGGCATCCCAGTAATATTAACTGTCACCTTTTAGAGCACAGTGATCACATATAATTTTATCAATTATATTATTAAATGACCTTTTATCCAAGGATGAGTATCTGAAGAGGAGGGAAAGGGAATATATATTCTATAAAAACATAGTCAAACTATAAATTTTAAGGATATTAAAAATAAAATGGAACTTGTATACCTTATTATATATACACACATCATTTTTACTTTCTTTTTTTTTTTGGGGGGGGAAGGGACATAGAATGTCCCTAGATTTAGTTTCTAAATCTAGGCCCAGTCACTTAATACCTATTCTAGAACTGAAATTTTAATTAAAAAAAAATGTTTCATCAGTTTATTTTGTAATAAATTAGATTACTGTTTACATTGCTGATATTCATCAGTAATTATTATTATTGGAATATCTTAATTTCCTTAAACGTTTGTGAGAAAGAAACTGCTCTTTTTCCTCATCCTTCAGGCCTAATCTATCTTGATATGATAATTTTGATTTATTCTCTTAGTCCAAAGCAGGTTCCCTTTATTTTAACTTTTAGAATATAGACTGGGGAATTTAATGACTTGATCTTGACCATATAGTAATTGTGTTCTAAATTGAGGCTAGAACCCAAGATTTACAGACTGAAATTCTGGAACTTTATCTATTCTATCATGTTAGTTCTCTCTAAGAGATTTATACAATTTATAAGTAGCTATTTTTTTGCTCCTCATCTTGAGAACTTAGGGGAATGTGATTTAAAGTATATGTATTGCAGCAGATGATATTTGCTTTTGTCATCTTTGTAACTTTTACAGTTGAGGTTTTGTAGCCTCAATTGCTATTATTATTATTATTATTTGGATTGAATAATCAAACTTTTCTAAACATTTTTAGCAAAAAACTTTTCCTCCATTTATAAATTCTCTTATGATCTTTTGGTGTCTCATTCTTTGTGATATATTTTTGGGGTTTTCTTGACAAGGGGATTGGAGTGGTTTGCCTTTTTTTTTCTCTAGCCCATTTTACATATAAAGAACCTGAGGCAAACAAGTCAAACTTGCTGAGAGTCACAAAGCTAGAAAGTGTCTGAGGCCACTTTTAAATTCAGGAAGATGAGTCCTCTTGATTCTAAGGCAAGATCTCCATCCACTGAACCATCTAGTTTCCCCTTTGATTTTCATATAAAAGACCAATTCACCAGGGCATTATGACTTTCAAATGATCTTTGAAAATAACTTCTGACTGAATTAGATTTCTAGCCTTCATATATTTGTGTGAAAATTGGGAACAAGAAAATTGGGAACCAGGGGAAAAGTATCTTTGTGCCTCAATGGCATTCAACCAACCCCTACAAAACTCCCCTCTTTGGGCTCTGGTATTGGAAAAAAATCCAGAGATGCATTTCTGTGGAATAAGGTGTATTGCTTTCTATAAAAATCCCAATACCATTTAGATTATTAATCTATCTCGATTATTTATTTCTTTATGAATAGCCCAATAACATGAGCTAATTTAGTACTTGGTGTATCATTGTCTAGTTCTGTATCTAAGTTCCTCACTTAACTTCTTTGTATCTCAGTTTCCTCATCTGTAAAAAGGGAGCAATAATACCTACTGAACTTATTTCACTACTTTCTTGTGATTTTCCAATGCTGTTTGGAATCCTAAAATGTTATAAGGTACTATTTAAGTGACAGGTTCATCCTTCTCCTCCTTGCCCTCTCCATCCTAGTCTTCCTCCTCTTCATCATCATTTCTCAATGTTGCCTTTTGCTGATCCTATACAATTAACTATAGCATAGTCCAAGTTTCAGAAAGGAAAAAAAGTTAATTTATTCCATTGGATTCCCAGAATCCCCTTTGCTAAATTCCCAACCCATTTCCCTCAGGATTTATAAATTATTCTGTGTAGGGATGAAGATCTTTGGAGAAAATCTTCAACCTTTCCTTAAATGAAGGACACTGTTCCCTATTTTCTTTTCTTAAATGAATTTAAGTCTCAACTGTTTAAGGGGGGAACTGATGAGGGTTGGGATCCCTTTAAGATTCCTAATTGCCCAACCCATGACTGACCTTGATTCACAAATTCTGGTCAAAGGCACCCTTTGAATATCCGGGCCCAGCCCCGCCATTCTCAGCTCAGCTTCTCCCAGCCCTCACCTGAACTGGGCTAACTGAAAAGCTTGCCAGAACTGGGTGCCGCCCATCATCTTTTGGGTATAAAAGAAACAAGCTGGAACGCCCTCATTGCAGGAGCCCTCCCAGCCAACACATGGTATCCTTCCAGCCATGTAAAGGTTCCTGCCCACCAACGGCCACCTTTGGCCTTGGCATCTTTCTAACTGAGCTTTACTTCCAAATTCCTACAATAAACCTTTTATTTATCAACCTAGGTTTTCGGGCCTGTAAATTCATTTTACAGGGGACACTGCGCCTCATGGGATCTATGCGCCGAGAAATGGGGTTCCCCCTTTCCTTTCCCTCATTAGTGACATTTCCAGAAAAGAGTAGAGGGAATAAAAGGCCTCTCCTCCCTTCAATAACTTGTCAATGTAAAACACATGCACACACACACGAATTTATAAATATTTGTGTTTATAATTTTCTACTACTGCAACACAAGATTAATTAGAAATTCCAAATTTAAAATAGACTATAGATAAAATAATCTGCCCCATACATGCACAATTATTCCCTTTGTAATAAGAAGTCATTAAACCTCTAATTGCACATATCCACTTCTAAATCTGTAATAATGTATAGTTTTATTTTAGATTCAGTTCCTAGTCAGCCCATTTTCCTTTTGGTCAACTGTAATTATTCAGAGATTTTAATGCAGTAGAGAGGAATATGTCTCTTGCTAGCTAATTAATTTACTGAATAAAATTTTAGTCGGATCACAGGTATCTAATTTATATCTAAATAAATAACATACAGTTATATTTTAATTTTTCTTAATGTAAATAAATGGGAGTATGAAGTGCATCCTAATTGTGTTTCATTTATTACATTTCAGACATCAGGATGAACAGCATTGGACTTAGTGTACCCATCCTATTTTTTGTTTGTTTTCTTCTACTCTCCACATTCATCAGGAAGTGTGAGGCTGAAGAAGACCTCATTGTTACAACCAAGCAAGGAAAAATCAAAGGAGTACAACTCCCAGTTCTTGGGGGCACGGTGATGGCATTTCTTGGGATTCCCTTTGGAGAGCCTCCCATTGGTCGACTTCGATTCCGAAAGCCACATCCACGGAGCAAGTGGTCTGATATTTGGGATGCCACCAAATATCCCAACTCTTGTTATCAAAGCATTGACGATAGTTTTCCTGGATTTCCAGGATCTGAGATGTGGAATCCAAACACTGAACTTAGTGAAGACTGTTTGTATCTTAATGTTTGGGTGCCGACTCCCAAACCAAAAAATGCTACGGTCATGGTCTGGATCTATGGGGGTGGGTTTCAGTCTGGAACATCATCCTTACATGTGTATGATGGCAAGTTTCTGGCTCGTGTTGAGAGAGTAATTGTGGTTTCGATGAACTATAGGGTGGGTGCTCTCGGATTTTTGGCTTTGCCAGGGAATCCAGAGGCTCCCGGAAACATGGGATTATTTGATCAACAATTAGCTCTTCAGTGGATCCAAGAAAATATTGCAACTTTTGGTGGGAATTCTAAAAGTGTAACTCTGTTTGGAGAGAGTGCAGGGGCTGCTTCAGTCAGTTTTCATATGCTTTCTCCGAAAAGTCACCCATTGTTTACAAGAGCCATTCTTCAAAGCGGGTCTGCTAATGCTCCATGGGCAATAATGCCTCCTTTAGAAGCCAGAAACAGAACGTTAGATTTAGCAAAATCTCTCAGTTGTTCTAGAGGAAATGAGACTGAGCTAATTAAATGTCTTCGGAATAAAAGTCCTGAGGAAATACTGGGGCATGTAAATCCCAGTTTCTCTTCAGGCTCTCTCTTAAAAAGCAATTTTTGTCCAACTGTGGATGGTGACTTTCTCACAGACATGCCAGACAACCTAATCCAGGGGGGTCATTTTAAACAAACGCAGTTATTAGTGGGAGTTAACAAAGATGAAGGGACATATTTTTTGGTCTATGGAGCTCCAGGTTTCAGCAAAGATAACAGTAGTATGATAAGTCAAAAGCAATTCCAAGAAGGGATAAAAGAGTTTTTCCCAGGAGTGAATGAACTTGGAGTGGAATCCATACAATTTCACTACACTGGCTTGTCAGATGAACAGTATCCTGAACATTTTCGTGATGTAATGGATGATGTCGTTGGAGATTATAATTTTATATGTCCTGCTTTGGAGTTTACCAAAAAGTTCTCTGAATTAGGGAATAATGCATTTTTCTACTACTTTGGACATCGATCATCCAAAACTGCTTGGCCTGAATGGATGGGAGTCATGCATGGTTATGAAATTGAATTTGTTTTTGGCTTACCTCTGGAAAGAAGAGTTAATTACACCAAAGCAGAGGAAATTCTGAGCCGCTCCATTATGAAGAACTGGGCCAGTTTTGCAAAATATGGGTAAGTTTCTTAAATTTCTTTCCTTCTGTCTCTTCTTCACCTCCTTCTCCTCTTCCTCTTCCTCCTCCTCTTTCCCCCCAAAATAGACATGGATCTGTTTGGGGGCATGTCAAGTAATGAAAACAGTAAGGGTAAACTTTATTATCTTAATCTTAAAATGACATGGATTCCATTATTGCCATTTTATACCCACAAATTGAAATGGGCTCTTTTGGCCATTTAGAAAATTGCATTAACCAATGGTTATGTGGATCTACATATGAAATAGATGTGATTTTCATTGACACAGATTTATAAAAGAATTAGGTAGAGAAATTAGAAATGTGCAAAAAGAAAAAAAAAACCTCAAGATTAATTGACAATTATTTATAGGTTTCAAATTATTATTTGAATTGAGATTAATTATAGAATTCAAAAAAAGCTAAAGATGCTTAGGTTTATTAAGATAAGTGGAGAGTCTAGAACCAAGGAAATCATATTCAGATTAATGTATAGAACTATGTTCCAGCCTCAGTGTCAAATTTTAGAAAGGACATGCATGTATAACCTGGAAAGTGTCAGGTGGAAAATGACATAGATAATGAAGAAAAAAACAATTCTTTCCCATATAAGTGTCAATTGACAAATGTAGAGATGTTTATCTTGTAAAAGAAAATGTGTGTAGAGTAGGAAGAAGGAGACTAATATATGTCTTAAATATTTTGAAGACTGTATTGGAGAAAAATGGTTAGACTTATTTTGTTCAGTCCCAGATGACAGAATAAGGAGCATAATTAGAAGTTGCAAATTTGACTTCATATCATGAAACATCTCTTGCCAATAAAATACTTCCTATATAGAAAGTCATAAATTCCACTTCATCAAATCTCTTCAAATAAAGCCTGAATCGCCACTCATTGAATATGTAGATCACAGGATCATACATTAAGACCACAAAGAACTTTTAGACATTAAAGGATACTTACTTGGATATGGTTTAGACTAGAAGGATTCTAAGGTTCCATAAGTCTTTAAGATTCTGTGATACTGTTTTATTGTTTTTCTTTCACAACTTTGGAAAACAGAAGTCACCTTTAACCATTGACCAGAGCATAAAGGGTAATATTTTTATTCCTTTATGCCTATTAAATTCCATAGCTTGGAACCCAAGGTTATCAACAAATTATCCTCAAAACTTGTATGTAAACTTATATTCCATTTTTACTCAAGAGAAACAACATTTTTCTCACTCTCTTCCAAGAATATTACTTCCTTTCTTTGTCTTGTGTCCCCTCCCCATGCAAAGAGGGGCTTTATAATGTGGTAGAAAGAGAATGATATAGAATCAGGGATTCCATTCAGGAAGCTATTTCATCATTACAGGTGTTAGTTTAAGTAACTGCAAAGGAACATGATTAAATATTTAGCTTTTACAATATGTATGGTATCATGGCAACACATATCAAAGTCACAGGTACCATGAAAATAAAAGAAAAATCAGACAGTAACAGTCTAAGAGTTGTAAGGGACCTAGAATATAGTGTGAAACAGTGGATAGAAGACTAAACTTGGAGTCATGAAAAAGACGGGGAGCGGGATTCAAACACAACATTATATGTTTACATGCATATTTTCCATCTTATTACTTCCATAGACTTTATTATGGGAACTGTTCCTTTTGATTCAACAAATGCTGTGCCTATATTTGTCATTTGCACTGTTTTTAACTATGTATCACCAATCTATTAATGTCTCTGTCTATCCATTTATCCATGTTGATCTATATATCGTTATTCACACATATACACTTATATTTGTATATAAAATCTATTAATTAGCTACTAAGATAGCATCAAATTATTGCTACAGTCATTCATCTAACTTTTCTCATATTCTTACTGTATTCTGATAGAAAAAGTTCTCAAAAATAACTATTCTGTTGTTCTATTATTATTTATGCAGTGTTCTTCTGACTTGATTATTGCACAGGTGGGTATGATAACTACATTATGAAATTTATAAAAATGTGGGGATATCAACTTATTTTCACAGGTTCACTGACAGCATCATTAGTAAAACTCTAGTATCATTTTGGGCAATGAGAAGAAACTGTTTCTTGTCTCTCCCTTTATCCTGTCTATCTTATCTATTCATTCATGCATCCATCCATCTATCTTATTTCTATCTAGAACAGTTATAAATGTTGATAGATAGATAAAATAAATCAGTATGTCATCTGATTTTTTTCTATCTAGGGATGTTCACATTCTCCCTGTGACAATAACTTGACTCTAGGACAATTTACTTACTAAATTCTCTGAGAAGTTTTTCTTTTTTTTACGTACAGGGATTTTCTTTGGTTTGCTTATGAAATATCGTGTCATGCTGGGTTTCTCGAAGATGCTAAATGTATGAACCTTTAGTGATATGTCACACAGTTTTAACCTTTTCCTTGTACATTTTATATAGGATAGGAGGCACTCAGTGCGGGCTTTTTAAAATCCCCCTTTCTAAGATTTCTGGTAGTAATGTTAAATAATTATTGCAAATTGCTCTAGTGCTAAACACCATTTGCATTTCTCAGAGAATTGTTTCATCTTTTTTTTTTCAAATAAATTTTCAATTGAACATACGTTATTTTAACTATGTATGATTTTACAATATTTTGATTAAACCACACTTAATATCATTGGATACAATCTGTAAAATGTATATGTGTTGTTAGCCTTTCCCATAGTTCTTTGGGCTGCAGTATGGACCTAAATGAATGTCAGTTTCTGATTAGCAACATTGGTGCCTTTTAGATTATCTCCTACCTACAAGTAAACCTTTAAAGTATCCCCCTCTGTCTTATTTTTTCCTTTCACTATAACATCAATTTGGAACATATTCTATCTCTCCGATTAGCAGGATTCCAAATCCTCATCATTATTATTATTTCTTCTTTGCTTTCATCTTCTTCGTCTCCTTCTTCTCCTCTTCCTTCCTCTCTTCCTCTTCCTTGTCTTTGTCATCATCCTTCTCCTCCTCCTTCTCCTTTCTTCTTCTTCTTCTTTGTCTTCATCTCTGTTTCCTCCTTCTCCTCCTCCTCATCCTTGTCTTCCTCCTCCTCATCCTTGTCTTCCTCCTCCTCATCCTTGTCTTCCTCCTCCTACTTCTTTCTTCTCCTTTTGTCTTCTTTTTTCTTCTTATTCTCCTTCTCCTTCTTCTCCTCCTTCTTCTTTCTTCTTCTTCTTCTTCTTTTTTATTATTATTTTAGTCCCATAAGAGATGGAAGGAATATATAGCCCTTTGGGGACTTGACTTTTTAAGATTACAGAATATCTCAAAAATCCTAAATGAGTGTGCTAAGCACCACCAGCATAGATTGCTGAGTTTTTCATGACTCCAAAGCTGGAAATAAAACTGGAGAGTGTTGAAAATGTTGGGAAGCTAAGAGAATTAACAAATCCAAAATGGTCATTTGAGTTTTAAATTTAACCTACAGGTTTATGGGATTCTCCCTGTTTCTTTTCTTAACAAGTAATTCTATTTCTCTGGAAGGAACTTCCAAAAGACTTCTAGTTAGATGCTCCCCCACATCTATAGATTAGTAAACTGGTGTCTCTTAAGGCATCTTTTGTTATGTTCTAATTGGTTTCATTATTCTGATCTTGTTTTCCCCAAAACAAGATTGGACTATCCCATAGGCTTGCCTTTCCTTTCATGTATTTTATTTCAGGTCAGGAGGAAGAACTGGGTGGGGGGGGGGGAGAGTTTTTTTTGTTTTTGTTTTTTTGTTTTTTTGTTTTTTGGTAATTCTTCTGAAAGAACCTGGATAAGAAGTTCTATTTCTTCTTTGGGGCAGAAATCCCAACTTTTTTCCAATATATAGAGGAGAAAAATTTCTTACCTAAACTTATGAGCTTCTTTAATTTTATTGAAAATCTTATCATTTCCTCTAAATAGGATGGGAAGGGTTCTTTCTATCCTTAGGGACTTTTACTTCTGCCCCTCTTCATAAATAAATCGATTCCTATACTCATATTTATGGCTATATTTTATGGCAGAGAAAGTTTTGAGGGCCCCAAGGATTCTAAAGACCTTTGTACTTAGGTGTGGTTGATATCTCCAACCTCTGGCTCAGATAAGAAAAGTGAAGGGAAATAGAGACCAAAGTACTGCCTAGAGGCAGCAAGTGTTTTCTCTTCACCTGAAGATGGAGGTATATTCAGAAGAGACTAGAAGGGACTATGTGGTCTAGAAGTTTTGGTTCTTCCCCCTTTCTTGTTAGACTGAAAAAATACTGTCAGAAAGCAAGCTTGTTCTCCAAGATGTCTGCTGTTATACTAGCTTGTCCTGTTACATGGTTTTCCTTTGTAGTCTATCTGTTCCTTATTACTTGAAATTATACTTATGTGCTTTCCAATCATGTTGGGAAATATGATTCATATTTCAAGGCACTAAGTATAAAGCAATAAATCCAATCAATTAATAACAATAATTTATATCTCCACTGAGTAGGGACCAGTGCTTGTTCAATTCACATTGTTAAAATGTAAATAATATTGATGTCTCTTTGCAGCTTACAAAGGAATTAAGTGTCAAAATGATAACAATAATTTATATTTACATAGCATTTTATATAGCTCTCCTTATATCATCCCAGTGCTTCATAAAAATAAATATTCCATTTATTTTACAAATGAGAAACCTGAAACCTGGGCCCTCTCATTTAAATCCTAAGCTTAATCATCTCTACCAAATTACCAATATCTTCTCTTGATTCATTTTCATTTGTATTTTCATTTGATCTTCATACCAACTCCTGGAGACAGAGAGGGATTATTATCCCCATTCTACATATTCAGAAACTGAGAGTCATGGAGGTTAAATGATCCATAGTGGGAAACTCAGATAAGGACCCTTGTTGTCTGATTCCCAATCTGCTGTATTTTCCATTGAGACAAATTGTTAAAGTATGAAAACGAAACACAATTAATTGTCCTGATAGATTTTTCAGCAAAATGTTTAATATGCAAAATAGACAAGAAGTAGTTTTGATAAAATTCTAGGGGCAGCTAGATGATATAGTGCATAACGTACTAGTCTTGAAGTCAGGAGAACCTGAGTTCAAATTTGACTTTAGACAATTACCACAACCTAGCTATGTGACCCCAGGAAAGTCACTTAATCCAAATTGCCTCTTAAAAAGAGTCAAGAACTGATAAAATTCTATATTAATTATAATAATATTTTAAATCCTTCAAGGGTTATGGATAGAGCCTTAACTTTTCCTGTTTTTGGAGGGGGAGAGAGGAGGGCAATTTATGGTCCTAGAGAATGGTCTAGAATACTGAGAGTTTAGTTGATTTTTGCAGAGGTAAATGAGACATGTCCCAAGATGAGATCTAAACCAGCTCTTTCCAATTTTGAACTCACCTCTCTATGCATTATAGCTCACAGTTTCTTTTGACAGGGCAAAGGCTTTTAAGCCAAGACACAATAAGGTAATTTTTCCAGATAAGTGAGTTTTGATAGCACTAATTACATCCTAAAATCTGAAATGACCTCATAGTCAGGAAATAGTAAGAAAAGAAGGGGAAAAAATTACTAGTCATCTTTATTTAGGAAAAAATCCAAAATTTTCTAACACATTGCTGAGAGCAACATTTTTACTTGGATTTTTGTTCTCTTTAAGCTTTAAATTTCATGTATTTTTAGGGGAATCTTAATCCTTGTGTTTCTCATTCATTTATACTGAGTGTTGCTTTTGTAAGAACTGGTCCATGTCCAAGAAGCCTTCTAAGCTTTTTAAGATGCTTTCCCTTAGCAGAGAAGTCATTTTTGGAAAATGTTAAATGGAAATTTATGTATAAAGCTTCCAAGGTTCACTGCAAAGTCTATGTTTCAGCCAGATTTATTACCTAACCAAGAGAAGGAGAATCGCATGATTACTATCTCTGTACTATACATAGTCTCTGTCTATCTCTCTGTCTCTGTTTCTCTCTCAGTGTCTCTCTCAGTCTCTGTCTCTATCTCTGTTTCTCTATGTGTCTCTCTGTGTGTGTCTCTCTGTGTGTGTCTCTCTCTCTCTGTCTCTCTCTCTCTCTCTCTCTCTCTCTCTCTCTCTCTCTCTCTCTCTCTCCTCTTCTTTTTTATAGCAGTATAGTTTTTATAACTAGAAATGACCTTATCTATCATTCCAATCTATTCAGTCAAATTTATACATAATTGAATCCAAAATAAAAATAAATAAATAAATTGTACATCAAGCACTGTCACAGAGCCAGTTTTTGAGCGGCACAAAAGATCTTAGTCTCTATCAAGTTTAATGTACACACACAGACATACAAAAAAAAAATCCTATAAATTTGTGCCAATTGATTATCTATCCTCTGCTTGAAGGTAATTGAGGGAGAGGAGCTTGCACTGTCTAACCAAAGTATTACATTTTGAGAGAATGCCAACTGGCAGAATATTTTTTTTTGACATCAATACTAAAGTAACCTTTTTTAAACTTTTACCCATTCCTCCTGGTTCTGTAATCTGTCAACAAAGAGGGGCCTTCAAATATGGAGTCAGTGCTGATGCCCACATCTCCTCCCTTAAGTCTTCTCTTCACCAAATCTTTAAACCAATATTTTAAAGTGGGACTTAAGACACTTCACCAGACTGCTTACCTTCCTTTAGATACTTTCCATTTTATCAACATTGTTTTTTTCTTAAGCCTGAAGTATATAGAGCATAAAATAATACTGGAGATGAGCCCTGAAAAAGTCCATTGGTATTATTAAATAACTCTTCCTTAGACTTCTCAAGACTTTTTTTTTCCTATCTGCAAAATATGAATAATAATATTAATATTCTTACAAGGTTGTTGTCCATATGAAATAAGATTGATGATTATATTTTGTTAACCTTAAAATCTTATTTTAAAATCACCTATTATGTGTAAGGCACATATATACACACACTTTTAATATGCATGTATACAAATGTATGAATATATAGGTATGTGTATCAACAAACATTATGTGTGTATGTGTATGTGCAGGAAATAGATATATCTATAGATACATCTTTTATATATATATATATATATATATACACACACATATATATAGCATGTTATATAAAACATATATCATATGTTACACAAAACATATAACATATGTTAATATAACACATAACACATGTTATTTATATATGTATCTCCTTATCACCTTCAAGAAATTTGCATTCTGGAGGAGCAGGCAGATAATATATACATAGATAATTAAAATAGAATGTACGATGCAGGAGAGAAAAATGAAAAATTTGGCAAAATTTCCCAAGGAAAATTTGAAATAGGAGAGAACAGATATAAATATAGTAATCAGGGAGAGCTTCTGCACAAAACTGTTCTTTAGATATGAGTTTGGGGAGAAGGCTTTCAAAGGCAGATATCACTGAAAGTTTAGCTCAGGTAATAAGATCTTTGTAAATGAGAAGAGATGGAAGATGAAATGTCACACTCAGTGAACTACTATTTACTCCTCTCTGTTTACATGTGAAGAAATTGTGACCCAGAATGGCTCAATGACTAGCTCAGGGTAATAGTCAATGAGAAGAACTTGGAGTCTTTAGCCTCTATTCTTTCTACCATGCTTGGGTGATGATTGTTTGTGTTCATACTGATGAAATAGTGGACCTTTTGAATTATTACAATGCATGTACATAATTATGTCATCTTTCAAAAAAGGCTGTGTAATGTAACATATAATAATTTATTTTCATGGAGCAGTAATTAGTATCAGATGAACTGTGAGGTCCATAAAACTTGAAAAACATAAGCAGAGTTGATGATATTCTTGACACAACGGATAGAGTGTATGGCATTTTGATGAGCTCAAACTCCATCCTTCAGGGATGGCTAGTAAGAACTTCAAAAAAAACTGCTGATTAATTTTTTTTGGTGTTGGCTTGCAAATTATAATCAATTTCAATTCCACAGCTTCCTCCATCTCCACCCTTTTCTCTTTGCTACCATCCCCCTTGATGTTTACTTAACCTTACTTCTGTCCATATCAACATAGATCTAGACTTTGAAAGGCTAAATTCATTGAACACAAATTTTGCAATTTATAGATGATGACAAGGCCTCCTGAGTGGGGAATGACTTGCTCATAATTACATTAATTTTAATGGGCAAAGATGGGAATTTCACCTCCCTCCCCATTCCCACTAGTCCTTTTCTCTATTCTATTGAGCCTTTCTTCTGAGTTGCCACAACTATAAATGCATCTACCTGCTGAGGGCTGCTGCTCCTCTTGATGCTCTGGCTTTCCTAGAGCAAAACTGTTTTACTCTATCTCTTGAAACTTTATTATTTAGTCTAGAGTTACTGTAGTCCATTGTGCTTAAAAGTCCCCAGAGCCTGATGTGCTTTGCTCAGGTACCTTTTTCTTGAAATCACTTTCTCACTGGAATGCTAAGATCTGTCTCAAGTAAGCAATTGTGTACTTTGTGTTTGATTGTGGTCGCTGTATTAATTAACAAAACAATATTTTTTTAATCATGATATCTATTACTAACAACAACAATTAACATTGGAATAGTACTTAAAGAATCTCAAAACATTTTATTTTTATTATCTTATTTAAGTTTCAGAACAAATCTGTGAAGTTGGTGCAATTGTTAATCTCTTTCCCTAGCTCAAAGACCTTGTCATTTTTGTCTATTAACAAACACTCACATGTGTCTGAGGAAGGATTTGATTGCAGATATCTCATTATGCTGCTTCATTCACCTAAATTGTTCTTGTCAGCATTGCAATACATGGCTAATATCCTAATAGCCAAGCCGTGGGCCTACCAATGTTATGCCCATGATACGGCATTCTCATGTTCCAAGATATGTGAGCAACATTAGCCATAGTAATTTATAGAGGCTAGCTTAAGAAAGATAAAACACTCAAAAAAAGCCTGCTGAGTAGACATAGGGAGCGGCTCAAATTTCTTTGGCTAAGGAGCATACTAAAGGAAAGCTGATAATCATGACTGGAGTACTGGATAAAGTTCAGGGGCTGGAATCAGGAATACCTGAGTTCAAATCTGCCCTCAGCCTTTACCTATGCAAACTTAGGCCTGTCACTTAATCCCATCTGCCTTAGTTTCCTTATCCATCAAATAACAGGAGAAGGAAATGGCAAACTATTCTAATATCTTTATCCAGAAAATTCCAAATGAGATCACAGAGTCAGACATGACTGAAATGAACAACAATAACAATGGACTTAAAATGAAAAGAAAACTAAAATCTCTCTAGTCTAATCCCTACATTTAAAATAATATTTTATATCATTTGTTTTTTCAGATATATCCCTCCCCAATTCTCATACCCAGGAACCTATCCTCTCATAAGGAATTAACAAATAAATATATAAGTGAATAATGTTTGTGTATATACATATATATATATATATATATATAAATAAATATATATATATGTGTGTGTGTGTTTGTATTTGTGCATGTATATATATATACATATAAATTTATACATATACGTATTATGTATATATATAATATATATATATACATGTATATATACATATATATGTAGTGTAAGTTTATATGCATTATAGTATGTATATGTAGATATGGCAAGTACATCGATCTGTATATATGTATATGTATACATATACATATATAGTGTGTGTATGTATATGGGGTATGTGTATGTGTGTATATATATATATATATATGTGTGTGTGTGTGTGTGTGTGTGTGTGTGTGTGTGTAGGTCTCTATATACATATATAATGCATGTGTATGTATTTATATACACATATACATAAATATATATATATATGTATATGTATATGTATGTATACATACACCTATACACATTCATGAGGGGGAAATCAAACACTGAAGTAAAACAAAACACGATATTTCCTAAAAGTGAAGTAGAGGTATGTTCCATACCTATGTCCCTCTAACCCCTGGTACACTTTCATGTCCCTTGAACCAAGCCTGATAAATATCAGTATACTGCATTCATTATGGAAGGTTTTTTTTTTTTTTTATTCACATTAAAGCATATTTGCAATAAAAGTGATGCAAGTGAACATAAGGGAGTTCAATTCTTCAGACCTCAGTCACACATAGTGAGTGCCTGACAGACCTGCCTTGCAACAGACCTAGCCTTCTTTCAGCTACACCCTGCTGCCTCATGAATAGTGGTAAGTAGTGGTCATAATGACATAGGATGATGTTTAACTCTTCCTTGCATGTCTGCAAATAGGCCTCTCCATAGACAGCTTAGGGCTGATTCAGGCTTCATGAAGAATATATTTCATTGAATATTAAATGATGAAAAGAAACTCAGTTGTAAAGTAAGAGTTGAAAGGAAAAGGGAAGGAAATAAACATTTACATAGTGTCTATTACAAACACTATAAATATTTTCACAAATGTACATATCTATACACAAATATAAATATATTTACTATATATATATATATACATATATATATACATATATATATATGTATATATATATATATATATACACATTATTCATTTATATATTTATTTGTTAATTCCTTATAAGATGATGTGTTTCTGGGTATGAGTTGGGGGCTTATATCTAAAGATAAAGGTGATATAAATATTTGATTCTCATAACAATCCTGTAATATAAGTGCTCTTATTATCCCTATTTTAGAATTGAATAAACTGAATAAACAAATCAAGGTTAAGTGACTTACCTAGGGTCATACAGGTATTAATTGTATAAAATCAAATTAAAACTCATTTTTCTGACTCCTAGCCCAACACTCTAGCCATTCTAAATTCCAGCTTCAGGTTATGAGCCAAGTATTAGAGATAGGCCTACATAAGATCCAAGTGTAACCTAGGAAACAAGAACAATATTAAAGTCCCTGAAATTAAGTGAGTGCCATCAGCTGAAACCAGAGCAATCCATTTGATAACTATATTGGTCAAGCTTTGTTAAAGGGACTTTTACTTTCTCTGAATTTTACATTGTTACAAAATAGAGAAAATATTCACAGAATCATAAAGATCTTGAGTTTAGAATTGGAAGATTTCTTTCAGGTCATCAATCTTAGGACCCTCATTTTTTTCACATAAGAAAACTCATTTTTTTCTCTTTCTCACTTTTTCAAGAAAAAAGAAAATCCAATATATATATGTATGTATAACGTATATATATATATATATATATATATATATATTTATATGTATAACGTATCTATCTATCTATCTATCTATCTAGATATCTATCTATCTATCTATCTAGATATATATATATATATATATATATATATATATATATATATATTATAGAGAGCCTGAACTCTGGAGACATATACTTGAAACAATCTGTTAACTCAGTGAAATTGATGAGATTATGGTTCTCTAGCTTATACATATATATATATATATATATATATATATATATATATATATATATATACATTTAATACTTAATATGGTGATATAATGGTTCTCTAGTTCACACATATTCAGTATGCTGTAGTGATGTAATTCTACTAAGGTATATAAGGGCTAAGAAGGACTGGAAATGAGACATTCTATTTTTGACCATCACCCTGGTGGCTCTCCTGTCTTCATCACTTTTCTACCTAAAGACCAAGGCCTGTCTGAAGGACCTCCAGAAAGCTAGCCTGAATGTTACAATTTATAGTGTAGCAATAAGGCTTATCAGGCAGAATACACATCCACATTGACCACGTTCAAAAATGTTTGTCTCTGCATATAGTCTATCCTGTCTCTTGTTACAGAGTGAGCATTATTCTTCATCATAAGTGGTTTTGAATCACTACAAAAGTTTTTAAACCAATTCTCCAAAGACTTTTGTCAGAGGATGCTATCTATTACTTCCATACATATAGACACATGCATATATGTATATATAGACATCCGTGTGTATATATGCATACATATATCTATATACATATATAGGTTTATACACACACACACACACATATATATATTTATATGTGTGTGTTTTGTGTGTGTATGTGTGTGTGTGTGTGTGTGTGTGTGAAAAGATGGGGAGTGGTATATGCTTTTTCCTTTGTATTTCCTTAATTTAAGAAATAATTATATCAAAATGGACAAAGATCAATAAAGCGAAAAAATAAATGTGACTAAACTCAGATTTTCAGTTGTCATCTATATCATAAAATTAACACAACTGTCATTTATTTAGAAGCTGAGAGAAATGGTACAATAACATATAACAAATAAGCTATCATTTCATATGCAAGCTAAATATTGGAAAACAAAGCCAGGAGTCTCCATTTTTTTAATAGATGATAACATTAGGCCAAATTGCATAAGATGAAATACAAACAGGATAAATGTAAAGTGCTATATTTTGGTGTAAAACATCAGCTTCACTAGTATAGGACTTAGTAATTTGTCTGAGCAACAATCTAGGAATTTCAGGCACAATAAACTCAATATGAGCATTTCTCTCCTGAAAAAGAACATGGGAACTTCAGCTGTGTAAAGCAAGCATACTAGCCAGGAATACTAGACCATGATGATCCTCTCTATTCTATCCTGCTCAAAATCATTTTGCATTTTGCTTGCCTTATCAGAACAGACATTGATGAGAGGGAGAATGATCTGAGAAGGACAATTAGGCATCATGGGAAAGAGGGAGCTGACCAGCTGTGTTTGAATTCAGGAGAGAGATCTACAAACAATGAATAGAAGTTATAAACAGGCACATTTTTCAGTGATGTAACCCATAACTTCTTAACAATTTATCCCAAAGTGGAATGTACTGTCTTGGGGGAAAAGTGACTTTCCCTTCCTTGGAGATCATCAGACAAAGGCTAGAGGACTATTGAGACTGTTGCAAAGGATTTATTTTCATTCATATTCGATTAGTCTAGACACTCCACAGCCATAGCTTCCCTCTCCAGGTGTCTCTGAGGCAGAGTCAGATGGGAACTTTAAAAATCTATGCCACATATAAAATGATCATATCCATTCACTATATTATTTCCAAGCACCAGAAATATGGAATACTAATTTCTAAAGGTCTGACCTTCTTTTCAGGTAAGAGTTTATAACCTTGAAAAATCTAGATATAAAGTCCTTAGAACTTTTCCAAAGAGTTAGCAATCCCTTGAATTTTTATGACAACCATTATGACTCACAAGAGCAACATTTTTATTTCCCAAAATTTTGCAATAAAAATAATACTCAGTGTTTATAAGTGTACAAATAAACATACCAAAATATTTATAAACATATTGAGATATATACATATATACCTACATATATATATATGTATATGAAGAAAATATATAGTATTTTAAGCAATCAGGCCTGAAAATTCATCCCCTGATTTTATGTATATTATTAAGCCCCTGAAGTCAGAAACCATTCATTCATCATCTTTTCTTTTATTTTTAAAGAGGTCTCTCAAAAGTAATTTAACATCAAATAGTTTTCTTAAGTAGCAGAAAAGAGAGAAAATGTCACTGGAACTTAGCACTGAGATGGATTCCTAATAACTGCAATATTTTCAAAAGTTTTAGTCTGTCTTTAGTGTAGAAGGTCTTTCTTCTTTTAATTGTACAATGCCCAAAATATTGTGACTCAAGTTATACTTGAATTTAGGAGTAGAACCTTGACCTTGGATTCCACTGGAATAGAAAATTTCTGATTGAAGAAACTTTCTGTACCAATTCAGGTCTTTCAAAGCAATTAAAACCCTGAGATGATATGGGACTTGCCCAGGGTCAAACAGACAGCATGTATCATAGTTGATAATTACACTTATGTCTTCTCCATTTATTTGCAAGCCAGCTTTCTTCTCAATTTGGTATGCTGACTCGCATATATCATTGAATTAAAGAAAAGCAATTGTTCTTTCAAAAGATTGCCAGTTAAAGCAGAGAAGAAGCACAGGAATCTTATAACCCAACTGTTTTGTGCAACAGATTAAAATTCTGAGATGCAAAGACATGAATTGATGATCCTAGTGTCACATAGTTTTTCTTGATTTCAATTCCTGCTTTTTTTTTTTTTTTTTCTTTCCCTAGACATCAGGGTTCAATTAGTTTCTCTATATTCTGTGCCTATTGCTCTAATGGCAAGGACAATTTCGTTTTGTCTACTTATTCAAAGCCCGGAACATAATTGCTACTGAATAAAATAATTGTTGATTTACAGAAGTGTCTTATCTGCAGCATTTGACACTAGAATGGTTCCCTCATCTCAGTACTTTCTTCTCTACTTACTTCTGAAGCTCTAATCTTTACTGGCTCTGCTTCTATTTCTCTCCCAGTTTTTTTTTTATCAAGTGACTCTACTTTCTAATTTTTTTTACAAAGGATGTTCTCCATGACTCTGGCCTTCTTCTTTACTCTGTGTGCTCATATTCTCTTACAAAATTTATTTAACCCTGTAGCTTAAAATGGTATTTTCCCATTGATCTATATCAGGGCATTTTTCAACTGGAAGATGTGATAACTATATTTCCATGTAATTACTTTCCCTTACAATCCTATATATTTTATTTTATGCATTTAAAATTATTTTTTTCTGAGAAGAGGTTCCTAAATTTCTACAGATTTTCAATAAGCTCCATGTTACAAAAAAATAAATCAAGAACCTGTATTCAAGTCTAGATTTTGAGTTCTGAACTCTTTTCCTGTGCTAAACAGTGATATCTCCAATTATCTCTGAGACTTTTCTATCTATAAGGTCCATCAATATCTTCATCTCAATATTTCCAAAGAATGATTTCTTTTCTTTCCATAAAAAGCCACATTTGCACACTCTCTATTTAGTTATTTCTGCCCTTAGTGCCACTATTGACATAGTCTCCTCCTTTACCTGTTTTTTTTTTTCTGTTTGTTTTAATTATTATTTATTTCTCAGTTAAGTCAAAGAATCAGGGTTACCTTGTGTTTGTCCATAGAGTAGTCACAATTAATTTTGCATGTGGAAAATAGGGATTGACCTAGGTGATTTCAAGGTTTCATTGCCACTCTAAAATTGAGATCCTTTTAAATCCCAATGTTGCCCTTTTGCTCTTAATACATCTTCACATTTCATTCACCGACAAAGTGTTGGTTCCACCTCTGAAACTTTCTTGTGTATATCTTCTCCCCTCTCTCATTGTCATAATCACTTTAGTTGGGACCTTCATTACTACATTTTTGTCTTGTTAAAAAGTCTTGTCAGTCCACCATCCTATTTTCTTCAACATTTTCTGCTATGAAATAAAGAATGTTTTAGAAATCCTTTTTTAGGAATTTCTAGGGATGACTACACTAACTCAGCTTCTGGGACTGAACTGTTATGATTATAGTTGAGTATAAAATCCATCTATCTACCCCTTGATGTCTTGGCAACCCCTGCCCACATGGAACATCTACCAATCTACTCAGCAACTCTGCCCTAATTAAACATATTGCCATTTTACTTTTTACCACATACATAATTACCTCTCGTTCTACCTCTTGCCTCTTGTAGTATAAAAATTGAATGATTTATAGCTCCATTTACCATATTAATGACTCCTTAGATCAAAACTAAATTCCCTGGCCACCATTTCTCTATAGCTACTATATCTTCCTTTAGAATGTAAGCTCCTTGAAGATGGAGAGTGTTTCATTTTTGAATTTTCCAGTGACTACCGCATTTATAAATAGTGAATCATTGGTTCATTCCATTTAATAGGACCTGTCCATAAGGTACCTTCAGCTATACTGAGGTACTTCGCCAAGGGTAGCCCCAGTTGATAAGGACATGATATTTTTATGCATTGTTTACATGGCAATATTTAAACTTGATACTTATGAAATAGATTGATTTTCATGTTGGTAATTTTAGAATACTTGAAATCATATGTGCAGAAGCTACAAAGAGGAAAGTACAGTCAAGCTAAAATTAGAAAATGAGAAGTCTATGGGCAAGTTGGAGTTTGTAAAAGATTGTCATTTTGCCATCCAGTCTAATTATTATCAGAACTATAATTAGATTATCTGTCAGATAATATTGCAACTATTTCAAGTACTTTCCATAGTAAAGGGGGAAAAAGCTTTTACTCTCTGATTATATACCTCGTGGTTATTTACTTAACTGGAAAATTTGGATCCTTTGGATGAAGGTCAAGCATGGAAAAATACTCTTTGGAAATCATTAAGTGACCATGAAATCAGTATTGTTTTTTTTTTTTTTTTGTTTGTTTGTTTGTTTTCTGTTTTTTTGTTTTTCAGAATTTAACATGAACAAAAACAAAAAGAAAAGGAAAACAGTTGGGATCTGCTAGAAATATCGGGATGAAAATTAAAATAACATCAGAGGATAAGTTAGAACTGACATAAAATAAGTAGGCTAGCTCTTTTCTATATATTTCTATAAATGACATTTCTATGTAATGACATTTAATGGTGCTGAGAAATGCTGTTTTTCTCCTTGGATAACAATAGAAAGAGGTGAGAAAATCAGAGCCCCCAAAGATGAAAACAGAAAAGAAAGATAAGAACCAAATTTTTCTTTTTTTTTTTTTTTTCTTTTCTTTTTTTATTTTTTTTTTAGAACAAATTTTTTTCTTATGTTGATCACATATTCAGAGCCAGAAAAGTCCCTGGAGATCATCAAGTTCAGATCCATCTTTTACAGATGAGAAATGTGAAACCTGAAACATTTCAATGAACTTGGTCAAGGTGGCCAGATTAAAGATAGAGTTGTTTAATATTTAAAGTTTTTCTTCCTCCCTTTTTAACATTTTCTGCCGTCTCTTTTCTTTCTCCCTTCATTCCTTCCTTCTTCTCTTCCTCTTTTCTTTCCTTCTTCCTGCTCTCACTTCCTCTTTCATTCCCTTTTTCTTTCCTCCCTCCTTTCCTCCCTCTCCTCATCCTTCCCTTCCTTCCTTTCTCTCTCTCCTTTCTTATATCTTCCCTTCCTTTTTTCTTCCTTCCTTTCTTCTTTCCTTGTTTTCTTCCTTTCTTCCTCCCTCCCTCCTTCACTCTTCCTTCCTTCCTTCCTTCCTTCCTTCCTTCCTTCCTTCCTTCCTTCCTTCCTTCCTTCCTTCCTTCCTTCCTTCCTTCCTTCCTTCCTTCCTTCCTTCCTTCCTTCCCATCTACCTTTCTTCCTTCTTACTTTCCTTTCTACCTTCTTTCCTTCCTATATACTTTCTTTCCTTCCTGCCTACCTTCCTTCCTTTATAACTTCCTTCCTATCTTCCTACCTTCCTTCCTCCTTAACTACCTTTCTTACCTTCCTTCCTTCCTCCCTCCCTTTCTTCTTCCTTCCTTCTTTCCTTTCTCTCTTGCTTTCTTTCTTTTTCTTCCTTTCTCTTGTTGTTTCTCTCATATCTACCTAGCTACTTACATATCTACCATCTTATTTGAATATCACAACAGTATTTTTAAGTAGTTGTGAGATATGCTATCTCCATTTTATAGACTAGTAAAACTGAGATTGGGAGGTTAAGTGATTTAGCTATGGTAATTTTGATGTGAAGAATCAAACCTTATTGAACTCAATTATACTATATTCTCCCCACTAAGTGATACAGATTTGCTTGAGGAAAGTTAAATAGCTCAGTACACATTTCACTTTAAATTCTAATGTTCATTACCATAAAACAGGAAGAAATAAAATATGGCTTTCACAGTTGAGGAGCACACCAAGATACCAGAGAGGAAATATATTTAAATGATTTAGTATTTATTTGAAGATCTTTTGGGGATCTCCCTGTTCAACTCTTCCACAATGTATTCCTTTGTTCTGTGGACTGACATTGTATGCTTCTATCATTGTTTCTTTATGCTCACCCCATAAACTCTGGCAGTCTATCCATTGCCTAAAATAATTTTAAACTCTAAAACAGAAACTGTTCACATTGGAATCAATACTGCAAAAACCATAATAGGGACTGAGCCAGGGAATAAAATATGGCATCAGAACATGCAGTTTTTTTTTTTTTGTTTGTTTGTTTTGTTTTGTTTTTTTTTTGTTGTTGTTGTTGTTGTTTGTTTTTTTCCCCTGAGGCTGGGGTTAAGTGACTTGCCCAGGGTCACACAGCTAGGAAGTATTAAGTGTCTGAGACCAGATTTGAACTCGGGACCTCCTGAATTCAATCCTGTAGTTCTTAAAACTCCTACTTGAGTGACCTTAGAATTTCCTTCCCCTTCTGAGTTTACATTTCATGAGTTAATTACTTAGGTAATCTTTAAGGATTCTTCATATGCCAATAAAAATGTTCTATAATCAAAATGCCATATCTCCCCCATAATGGATTTGAGAATCAAAGTATATTTAATCTAATTATATGGATAATTACATTAAAAGAAAAAAAAAAAAAAAAGCATTCCGGGGCAGTTAGGTGGCACAGTGGATAGAGCACCAGCCTTGAAATTAGGAGGACCTAAATTCAAATCTGGCCTCAGCCCTGGGCAAATCACTTAATCCCAATTGCCTCAGCAAAAATAAATAAATAAATAAATAAAATAAATAAATCAAATTTTATCAAATAGAAAGTGCATAAGTGTCTTCCCTCTCTTTCTGAATATTACTACCTATGGCCAATCCTTCTATTTGACCATGATAGAGGCAATCAAATTGTCACAATCTTTTTATAGATTCATTGTAAAGAAACAAGCCTTATGAGTTTATCCATAGACAAATACATCCATTTGGTAATTCCCTATCCTAGACAATTCAATTATTTTTAGAGTTTAAACTTTTATTTAGATAACTAGTTAGTAAAGATTGATATCTGTAATTATATTTGCTCCAAGATTAGAGGTAAATATGTGTTGGGCAAAAATAATGAATCAAGGTATAGAAAACTCAAACTCTAAGTCCAGTGTGTGTGTGTGTGTGTGTGTGTGTGTGTGTGTGTGTGTGTGAGCATAATTCTTGTACACACCGCCATTTATTAAAGAGAAGAAATCGAATTAGCCTCATTTAACTGAAGCTTATACATTATGAAATAAAGTTAGGAAAACACAAGAGAGTTGGATTAGAAAGTTCCAGTTAATGCTTGTTTATCAGTATCTTTAATGTCTGCCTCTGTCTCTTTCTCTGTCTTTCTTCTATCTCTTCCTCTCTGTCTCTTTGATTTTTTTTCTTTCTCTTTTCTCTGTTTTTCTCTTCTTCCTCTCTCCTGTCCCTATCTTTTTATTCTTTTTTCTGCTTTCTTCTCTTCTCTTCATCTCTCTCTCTCTCTCTCTTTCACTCACTTTACTCTTATTTATTTGTAATGTCTTCCCTGATCAAATATGAAGTCTTTGCACTTGTTCAGTTTTGATTTTATATCCCATCTGCATAATATCACAGAACGTGGCACAAAGTAAGTTCTAAATAAATGCATGTTGATTTATTGGCTTTTGACAAATTGGTTTTATCTGTGAAATATAGTAGACTGTGATCTTGACTTTGAAACAGGTGTTCGAGTTTCTATCTCAAAGTCATTTTGGCATTTGAGACATTTTGGCACATTCATTTCCCAACTATAGGCTTTATTTTGGATTGTTGTTCAATCATTTCAGTCATATCTGACTCTTCATGTCCACAATTGATGTTTTCTTGGCAAAAATACTATAGTGCTTCATCATTTCCTTGTGTAGCTCATTTTATAGATGAGGAAATTGAGGCAAAAGATTAACTGAGGTTAATGATTTTCAGAATCACAAAGCTTGTGTTTGAGGCCAGATTTGAACTCAAGAAGATGAGTCTTTCTAATTCTAGCTTCCACACACTATTCATTCTACTATTTGGTTAACCTCAGACTTTATTTTACCAATGTGCAAAGTTAAGGAATTTGATTAGATGTCATGCTATGTCCTCCTTTCCTAAAACAATGAACAAATAAGCAGAGACATTTTTAGACTAGTTGAAATACAATTCCTTTTGTGAGTAATAGGAAGTTTCTTCTTTTTAAACAACATGGAACCTATTGATTATTCACTTACACAAAGTTCTAATATTATTTTTCTGATTTCCCCGACGACAAGTGATTAGGAGCATTTTTTAACAGTGCTGGAAAGTTCCTCAATGGCCATTTATTCTAATTCCATTATTTTAAAGATGAAAAAAGTAAAGTTTAGGCAGGTCTAAAGATTTGCACAAAAGTAGTACATAGAAGAGGTAAGATTTGAGTCTAAATCCTCTGACTGCAGAATCAAGATCCTTATATCATGTTACATGGATGGATAAGCAAAGAAAATGGCAAAGGACAACAATAGAAGGGTTGTACTTCTTGATTTGTTCTCATCTCTGATTTCTTTACCTCTCAATTCTTTTTGGAAAATTTTGGATTGATGTGGAATTTTTCATTGTCTTATCCCTTGATTCTCTTTAGTAGAATAACCTTGTGCCTTTTTTTCCCCAATTTTTGATTAAAGTCATTTAGAATTTATCATATAATTTTCATATATGTGTGTATATATAGACATATTTATATTGTATATGCATATACACAACATATATACATGCATACACACATATATACAGAGGCATATATTTGGATAATTTAACATTTCTATTTTCCACAGTTTATACTACACACACACACACACAACCTGAGTTCTCACCTTGTAATTGTCCAACCTGCATTCTCACCTTGTCACTATCCAGACAACCCGAGTTCTCACTTAGTAATCCTAACACACATACACACATATGATCATATATGTTATACATATACACACACACACACACACACACACACACATATATATATATATATATATATATATATATATATATATATATAGGTAACCTATAATTTGTGATTTTTTAATCCTTTGGCATATATCTGTGATGGTTCTCTTAATTGTCTTCTGTAGTATTTGATATTTGTGCTAGGATATTCCTTAACAGTTTTATCTTTCCTCTTATGGTGTTTAACCATAACAAAAACTTCTATGTACCATCTTTTGAGTAGGTACTGAAAGCCTTTTACACTTTCTATTAAATACTCTGGGGAAATGAAATTGTTTAGAATGGTCATAATAAAAACATTCTAAAAAATACTTTGTTTTAGTATAAGCATCTTTTTAGTTTTATCCTATCAAACACAAAAAGATCATTTCCCAAATTCCAGTCTGAAAATGCCCATTGCCTTTCATCACATTTTCAGTGACCTAGTTTTCTTCAATTTATCTAGAGGTTTTTAGTAACTCCCAGGCTTCATCTCTTATGCCTGATAAAGGATTATGGATAATTACCACCCTCCGCCCATTATTCTCTGTTTTTTTTTTTTTTTCTTTTTTTTTTTTCTCCCTGAGAGATCATATGATCCTTGAGTCCTTAGATAATAGTTTATATTTTTTTCATATGACTCAAAGCTTTTACCAATCACTATGCTTTGTAGTCAATCAATTAGCATTTATTATATGTTTTCATTAGCCTTTGCAAGGCCTTCTGGGAACTAACAATGTATTGTTTGAGGTTCAAAATTATTGAAAGGAAATGGTTGCCCTGAAAATATTATATGTAGTGGATGTTGAAAAATCATTTTAAAAGTAGTAGGCACAGTGTCAATTCCCTGAAGTATTCAAAGGGACTTTCCCAGATTCAAATACTGGCAACCTCAATACAGTTTTTTAAATGTGCCAGAGGCTTCCTCCTTCTTTGGCAAGCATTCTTTGTTTATGAATTGGGAGTTTAGTTTCCTTTTAAAGGAAACCTCTGAGAGTGGAATATTTCAGAAAATTTACATTCTGAAATCTGGACTTGCTATGAGATTAAAGACAACAGTGTCAGGGACTTTATTTTTTAAAAGCAATCATACCTATAAAAAGTTATATTTGCATAAATACTCAAATAAATATTATGTTTTCATTTTGTTCTTTGACATCAGAAATGTCTTTTCATTATAACTGAAAAAAGATGTTTTAAAATTATACTGTCTCTCCTAATTGAGCTCAGAACCTCAAAGTCCTGGGTCTGAAGTCAGATGAAGAAAGCCTAATTCCCATTTTAATCTCAATTATAAATGTTTGACAAGGTACAGCCTTTCCAGCCCACAGTTTGCTCAGTTGGAAAAATGAATGGTTTCGATCAGATGACTTTTATGGCCCCTTCTTTGTCTGATTCTGATGTTAGGATTTTGTGATTCTATCATCCCTTTTGATAGAGAGTACTCAGAAATAAAGACTCTCAGTACCTAGAACCACAATTCACTAATCAGCAGAGCAAGACAAGGATTATGAAAATGTCAATAACTTCAAGGACATAAAATGAGTTATGAGCTAAGCTGATATTTTGGTTTAGGATGCTGTTTATTACAATGGAAATGTATAAAGTATAAAATGAATCTTGGTCTTTTCAGGACACTGAAATACTTCCATTAATACACTTCATTTCTTTCTTCATAGCAATGTCTGTACCTATAATAGGAACATGATGGTAGTTTAATGAAAAGTTATGTTTCTTTCATTCTTTGTATCCTCAGCAGTGTATGAAGTATATTAGGTACACTAGATGAGTATATGAGGTGTATTAGATCCTCAAAAAAATCTGATTTGATACTATTTATTGCTCTTGTTTGAGAAACTGAGGCAAATTTTGCCTCTGATAATAGCTATGTGACCCTAAGCATAAAACAGAACTTCTCTGAATCTCATACCCACCTATACACACATGTGGCTGAAAGACCCTGGATAAGCATCCTTGTGCTCTGAACAACTAAGTATCAAAGGTAGAGAGAATGTGCCGAATAGCACAAAAAAATTAAATTTCCTCATCAGGGAGCATCTTCTATCAATGATGTTCCATTTTGCATCAGATTTAGTCTCATCCTATCTAATTTCTTCATGCTCCTGTTTAGGACTTTGAAGTTCAATGGCTATATCTTTCATGGAAGAATATAATAACAGTTCTAATCACGGTTTACTTATAGTACTAGTGTTAAAAGAATGAGGACAATGACAAGAATCAAGCTAGTAGGTCCCAGTCACTCTGGAATTTGAACCCACTCTAATAGAAAGTTTGATAAGGATTATTTTCTGGTCCTCTTTTCACTATGCCATTTAGGGTATAGTTTTGAAATGTTTTGTTTCATTTTGGTGGTTTTGTTTTATTGTTTTAATGGGCTGATTACCAGACTTGAGACATTAAGAGAAGTCAAGGAAAAATCTCCATGATATGGAATAGTAATTACATGTTAAATAGTTAAAACTTTTTTTTTTTTTTTTTTTTTTTTTTTTTCCCTGAGGCTGGGGTTAAGTGACTTGCCCAGGATCACACAGCTAGGAAGTGTTAAGTGTCTGAGACCAGTTTTGAACTCGGGTCCTCCTGAATTCAGGGCTGGTGCTCTATCCACTGCGCCACCTAACTGCCCCCAAATAGTTAAAACAATAAAATATTTAACACAGGTTAACTTTTTTTGTATCCTGGAGGCTTCAATGATATGCTTTGTCCTCAAACAGGACAGAGGGGAATGGAAGGGTTAATATCCATTTCTCTATCACTGCCATCACATATAATAATTGGATCTTTATCTGTGCTTCTAAGTAGAATGCATGTATGTTGATCGATAAAAAATAAGATGGTTTGCTATACAAAGGGATCTTTGACCTCACTCATGAAGGCATTCCTTCCACATCACAATCTGTTTACATCTTTTCATGCAGTATGATTCATAACTATATCCTCTTGTAATTGCCCCACTGGAAATCCACTATTCTGGGACCTTCTTTGAGATCCTGCTTTGCCCACTAACTAGCTGTGGAACCTTGAGAAAGTTACTCTGAAGGAGGCAGATTTGTTATTTGTAAAAAAGAAAAGGATAAATGGGCTTGGACTAAATGAATTTGCAAGTACCTTCCAGTTTCACAACTAAGCTTCCATTATCTTTGTATATTGTGTGGGTATATATGGATCACACTGGATGTCTTCCTTATCTGACTAACCTGCTTCCTTTTACAACTTTGGTTTTGGGAACAATATCTTTCTGTCCTTTTTTTTTTTTTTTTTTTTCTATTTTTTCTTTTTTTGGAGGATTCAAAGGAAGTTATAATTCTGAAAATACAAAGTGAAAAAATGCTGATGAGGATAAAAATGAAAAAGTTGTGTGAAAAATAGAAACACCTTAGATCTTAAGAGGATATGGAAAATGATCAGGTAGCAGAAGGAAAATGCACACGTGTGACATGATTTTGTAAACACATCCAGAGTGCCAGAGTGCAAAAAAGAGAGGAGTCAAAGAATGGGCCCACTCTTAAATTTTGAGGGGAAGACAACTGATTATAATAACATTTATACACACATTTCCCATACATCAACTCATTTGAGCTTCCTAACTGTATTGTGAGGAGTTTTCCTATTTCCTATATAAGAAATTTCTATTACTATTTTCTATTTCTATATAAGAAATGTGAGACTCAGACAGCTTAATTAACTCACCCATCATCATGTAGCTGACCATTATTAGACAGGTTTAAGCACTGTTTAAGCACTATTTTTACTGACCTCTAATCACTACATTGTGTTAAAAGGAAGATATTAACTAGATTTTCTCCTTTTGTCTCTGCCAAGGAAAATTATAACTAAAACAGAAAGGCAGGGACAAAAAAAATGGCCAATTAGAGAATTGAAAACCAAGAAAAAGAAGTAAATAGTAAGAAAAGATTCAGCAGCTTTTATCAATTCAAGTTTTAAGGTCGCAGGAAATCCCATTTTGCTCTGGCTGGCTCCAGAGAGCAGAAACTGTAGAGACATATCCCAACCTGAGTGATGGAACAATTTGTCAGCAATGAGAACTTTCCCAAACCCAGTTATTAGGCTCCCCCTTCTTTGAGTTGTACTGTTAAAGGTTATATGTGCACACTTCAGGTGTTTTGTAGAGCACATTCTTAGTCAGGTGGATTAGTTGGCCTGTGAAAAATTTCAAATCTCAAATTCTGTGAAAGTCAGGCTCTGACTGTGAATGTCCACAAGGGAAGAGGCCTGCTAATTAGCCCATTCCTCTTCACTACAGTGCCTTCCACAGATGTTTCTTAAATGTTTTATCTCCTTCCTAAATAAACAGCAGAGCAACCTACCATCCCTATCCATTAGAAAGAAGTCACAACTGGAGAAAATCTGATGTCATTCACATAATACAAATTGACAGCCAAAAGACTTATGTACAATTTCCATTCTTCTTGCCTTTGTTACTATCTGCCTTTTTCCTCATTTGTAAAATGAAGAGATCTAATTAGAGAATTTTGAGGATTTTTTGAGCTTATGAAAGTCCCTCATTTAATAGATTACAAAATGGAGGTCCGAATGACTTGGCCAAGATCACAGGTTAAAATGATAGATGAGATGGAATGGGAATAATTGTTTTTGGTACTATAAACAAGTTGCTTCTTTGTCAGTTGGTTTTTCATTGAAAACCCTTCTTTTTAAAGACAGATGCTCTTGGCATTTCTCCTCAAAGCTATGCTGTCATTTGGTCTTCCAGGTTGAGATGCAAAATACCCTGTTTTAGCAATAGCAGGAGGCAGGAAACTGCCTCAGCATCTGATGGATAGCATATTAATCCATGATTTTATTAGAACACATAAGGATGACACTGATTTACTTCAGAGGGAAAAGACAAAAGGGAAAGACGAGATGTAATCTCAGCCACAATGCTGATGCAGGATTAAGGCTCTGGATCTTATCTGAGGTAACCCCTGAGACAATAGCTAAAAGAAGTAAAAATACTCTATAGGCCAGTAATCAAACAGAGCACTTTGTCACATGAGCTAATATGTCACCTCATTGAGATTTGAATTACGGTCAGTATTTAATTACTTCCATCACTCAATGTGGGAATGACACAGAGAGTTAATAATAATAATTATATATATATATGTGTATATATATATATATATATATATATATATATATATATATATATATATATATATATATATATATATATATATATATATATATGTTTAGCATTTACATTGGATACCCTTCAGACACTGCCCTGAGCCATGATTCAAGGAAAGCTAGGGAAAGCACCTGTTCTGTGTTCTAAAAAACAATATAGACACCAACATATCATCCCTCAGAACTGAAAAGCAAGAATCAGAACTGAGCTGTTCTGTCTCATTCTTTTCCAAGAAAACAGACTATGGGAAGGGATTAAACATTTTTGTCTACAAATAGCCTAGCCTCTCAGTTGTTATTGAGTTGCAGGCCTGGCTGGAGAATAGAATAAAAGAGTGGTTACATTAATATTGTCCAATTCTATGGATAATTAGATGAGATGACCCAGATGTCATGGGCTTCCATCATGCTCAAAAATATAACTTGGCATCTGATATTGTACTTACCCTTTCCTGGTCCCTGGAGTCTGGGGAAAACTTGATAGACTTAGGCCCATGAGTCCAAAACAGTATTGATTTTTGAGCTTTAAGGGAGTAGTCAGCTGTCATCCTTATCGTGGGAGAAGTCACAAACCTAATTAAGACTACCTATAGACCCCAAGAACTAAAGAGTAAAGATGCCCTCATCTGGATAGGGGATCCTGAGGGTAAGGGTGTGGAAGGCAGCAAGGGAATCAATGAGCAATATTGGATCATCTATTTCCCCAATGGAATATTTTACAATGTGAAGGGAAGAAAAAGGGAACTTTTTCCCCCTTCCAGTTACTTTAAAGAAGGTATCAAGCTTGATCCATCTGTGATTTAAGATTCTATCATCATAAAGAACAGTTGAAGTCCCTGTTCTTCCTCAGTGGAGTTATAAAAAACATCTACAAACTGTGAAATATAAAGTACAAATAGGGAAAATACATTTATACATATATAAAAAGGCATTCCAGCACCATGGCCTTGAATATCATCTTAAGAGGCGGTGGCCTGATCTGGATTATGACAAGGGAGCCCTGCTATTTTTCCCTAGTGCTTCTCACTGCAAATGGACAGATTAATTTTTGCCTTAATACCTTAACTGCTTTTGAAAAACTAGAGGCAATAGGGCAGTCCTAATGGAGAACAAAAGAAAAGATCCCAGAGCTATGAAGTCCTTAAGTGACAGGGCCACCAGAATGGGTCTTTCCCAAAAATCCAGGGAGTCAATCCTATTTCTTTTTTTTTTTTTTTTTAATTTCAATTTATTTATTTATAAATATCAATACATATTAAATTCATCATTGCTTTAAGAGTGGTTTTAGGAGAGAGAAATCAGAACAAAAGGGGGAAAATAGGAGAGGGAAAAAAAAAAGAAAAAAAGAAGTGAACAAGGCATGTGTTGATTTACATTAAATCTCCATAGGTCTTTTTTTGGCTATAGATGGGATTTTCTATCCAAAGTCTTTTGTAACTGTTTTGTATCACTGAATCACTCAGAAAAACCAAGTCTTTCATAGTTAGTCATCACACATTCTTGCTATTATTGTATAGAATGTATTCCTAGTTCTGCTTGTTTCTCTCCTTATCTTCTCATGTAAATCTTTTCATGTTTTTCTATAATCAACTTGTTTACCATTTTTTATAGAACAAATAATATTTCATTACTTTCATCTACCACAACTTGTTCAGCCATTTCCCAATTGATTGGCATCTACTCATTTTCTAATTTTTTGCTAAGATAAAAAGAGCTACTACAGAAATTTTTGCCCATCTGGGTCCTTTTCCCTCCTTCATGGTTTTCTTGGTATGCAGACTAAATATAGTGTTGATGTTGGGTCATAGAATATGCAGAATTTTATAGGCCATCGTTCCAAATTCTTCTCTTGAAAGGATGGTTGTTTCCCAACTCCACCAACAATGCATTAGTGTCCCAGTTTTCTCACATCACATCTAACATTTATCATTGTCTTTTCCTGTCACCTTAACCAAACTTAGAGGTGTGAAGTGGTACTTCAGAATTATTTTAATTTTAATTTCTCTAATCAATAGTGACTTAAAGCATTTTTTTCATATGATTATAGAGAGCTTTAATTTCATCATCTAAAATTTATCTGTTCAAATCATTTAACCATTTATCAATTGGGGAATGAATTTGTATTGCAATAAATTAGACAAAGCTCTTTTTATATTTAGAAATAAAACCCTTATCAGGAATGCTGCCTGTAAAATGTTGTTAGGATTACTAAGTGAGAACTCAGGTTGTCTGGACAGTGACAAGGTGAGAATTCAGGTTTTCTGGACAATTACAAGGTGAGAACTCAGGTTGACTTGATAGAGGGGGCAAGCTCATTGGCTGGGGTGGTTCTTCCCAGAAGCCCTTGCATTATCCCACGCCCATTCTCTGGGAGGATAAAAGAGACAGCACTGGGCCCAGAGAGCAGATCGGCCTGGAGAAGGATAAGAGCTGGAGGAGATTCAGAGCCAGGATTCAAGAAGAGGGTCTCTGCATTACATCAGGCCTGACGGGGCTCTCTGCAGGAAGGGAAGTCACTTCTCTGGGCAAGAGTTAACAGCAACTACATGGAGACAACGGTTCACTACAGGAAGAAGAATCTGTCGGAAAGATTTGAGTAGACACAGCAGATCTCTTCCCAGAGAGCGATCCAGCAGCTTCTAGAGATGACAGCTCGTTACAAAATGTTTCCCACCTTTTTACTTTTTTTTCTTAATCTTGCTTCTTAGTTGTATTTTTGCAAAACCTTTGTAAATTTAATATAATCAAAATTGTCTATTTTGCTTTCTTTATGTTCCCTAGTTCTTCTTTGCTCATAAATCCTCCCTTCTTCAAAAATCTGATAGGTAAATTATTTCTTACTCTCCTAATTTGCTTAAGATATCACCTTTATGTCTTTATCAAATATTCATTTTCACATTATTTTGTTTTGGATGTAAGATGTAGGTTGAGGCTGAGTTTCTGACATATTATTTTTCAGGTTTTCCAGCAATTTTTTGGGTCAAATGTTAGTTTTTTTTTCCCCAGAAGCTAGAATTTGAAAATTTATCAAATACTAGATTACTATAGGCCTTGATTATTGTGTCATGTGTATCTAATCTATTCCAGTGATCCACTCCTCTATGTGGTAGCCAGTACCACATGGTTTTGATGACTGCTGCTTTGTAATATCATTTTAGATCTGTTACTGCTAAAGTCACAAATCTTTATATTTTTCATTAATACCTTTGATATTCTTGACATTTTCTTCTTCCATATGAATTTTGTTATTACTTTTTCTAGTTTTATAATTTTTTGCATGCTGATTAGTATGCCACTGAGCAACTAATTCAATTTAGGCAGAATTGTCATTTTTATTATGTTAGCTCCAGCTACCCATGAGCAATTTAGATTTGATTTTATTTGTGTGAGAAGTGTTTTGTAATTGTGTTCCTATAGGTCCTGAGTTTGTATTGGCAGGTAGAAACTCAAATAATTTATTTTATCTACAGTTATTTTAAATGAAATTTCTCTTTCCATCTCTTCCTGATGGGTTTTGAAATAGAAATGCTGATGATTTGTGCATATTTCATAAGCTGCACCTCTGATAAAGCTGTGAATTATTTTCAGTAGGTTTTTGGATGATTTTCTAAGATTCTCTATGTATATCATCATATCTGCAAAGAATGATAACTTTATTTCCTCATTGCCTATTCTGTCTTTTTTCTTTTCTTATTGCTAAAGCCAACATTTCTAGTACAATGTCAAATAATAGTGGTGATAATAGGCATACTTGTTTCACCTCTGATCTTAATGGGAATGCATCCAACTTCTCCCCATTACAAATAATGCTTACTATTGGTTTTAGATAGATCTTGTTTATTGTTTTAAGGAAAGCTCCCTTTATCCCTATGCCCTCTACCATTTTTAAAAGAATGGATGCTATATTTTCTCAGAAGCCTTTTCTGCATCTATTAAGATTATCATAGAATTTCTGTTGGTTCTGTTATTGATGTGGTTAATTATGATAATAGTTTTCCTGATATTGAACCAGACCTGCATTCCTGGTATAAATCCCATTTGGTTATATTGTATTTTCCTGCTACTAAGTTGCCGTAGTCTCTTAATATTTTATTTAAAATGTTTGCATCCATATTCATTAGGTCATTTATTCTGTAATGTTCTTTGTTTTGGCTCTTCCTGGTTTAGATATCAGTACCATATTTGTGTCATAAAAAGAATCTGGCAGGATTCCTTCTTGACCTATTTTTCTAAATAGTTTACATATTATTGGAATTGATTGTTCTTTAAAAGAATTCACTTGTAAATACATCTGGCCTGTAGATTTTTTTTTTTTTTTGTAGAGTTCATTAATGACTTGTTCCTTTTTTTCCCCCTAAAATGGGACTAATTAAATAACTTATTTCCTTTTTTATTAAACAGAGAAATTTATATTTTTAAATTTACATGGTTAGATATGTAGCCATACGGTTGGAGATTAATCATTCCTAATTATTGTTTTAGTTTCTTTTTCATTGATGATAAGTTCATATTTTTAAAATTTTTGATGTTGGTTATTTGGTTTGATTCTTTTCTTTTTGTAATCAAATAATCAAAATTCTTTTTTCTAATTTGTTGCTTTTTTCATAAAACTAACTTTTAGTTTTATTAGTTATGTCAATACTTATCTAATTTCAATTTTATCCATCTCTCCTTTGAGTTTCAGAATTTCTAATTTGATATTTAATTGAAGGATTTTAAATAGTTCTTTACCTAGCTTTTTAGTTGCATGCCCATTTCATTGATCTCCTCTTTCCCTATTTCATTAATGTACCTATTTAGAGATATAAAATTTTCCCTAAGAACTACTTTGGCTGTGTCCTATAGATTTTGGTATGTTGTCTCATTATTGTCTCTTCAATGAAATTATGGATTATTTCTGTGATTTATAGTTTGACTCATTCATTTTTTAGAATTAGATTATTTAATCTCCAATTGGTTTTTACTTTATCTTTCTCTGGCCCTTTACTGAATATCATTGTTATTGTATTGTAGTTTAAAACATAATAATTTATTTTTTCTGCTTTTCTTTATTTGACTTGTGAGGTTTTTATGCCCCATTACATTGTCAATTTTTGTGTAGGTACATGTACTGCAAAGCAAAAAGTATATTCCTTTTGGTCTCTATCATATTTAGGTTTTCGAGGCTCCTAATAAGTTTCCTAGTTTCTTTCTTGTTCATTTTGTGTTTAAATCAGTCTGATTTTGAGAAGGAAGGTTGAGTCCCCAACTAGAATAGTTTTACCATTTATTCTTTTCCTGTAAGTGGATTAATGTCTTCTCTAGAAATTTGGGTCATCTATCATTTAATGTCATTATTACTTCATTGTTTATGGGGTCCTTTATCAAGATGTAATTTCCTTCTTTATCTCTTTTAAGTAGATCTATTTTTACTTTTATTTTATCTGGGACCAGAATTATTGCTACCCCTGTTTTTTTTTTTTTTTTTTACTACAACTGAAGTATAATTAATTTTGATTCAGCCGTTTACTTTTTTCTGTATGCGTCTCTGTATCAAATGTGTTTTTGGTAAATAACTTATTGACCTATTGCAGGATTCTGTTATTGTTGTTTTGTTTTGTTTTATTGTTTTGTTTTATTGTTTGTTTTTTGTTTTTTTGTTTTGTTTTTATTCTGCACTGCTATTAGCTTTCATTTCATGAGAGAGCTCATTTTATTTATATTCAAAGTTATGATTATCAGTTCTACATTTCCCTCCATCCAATATACTTTGGTCTTTCTCTGTCCTTAGTACTGCCTTTTTTTTTTTTTTTTTTTTTTTTTTAATTCCTCTCTGTTCTCTTACCTTGGTTTCCTTCTATCCAACCTCTACCTTTTCTTTCCTCTTTCTCCTCCTTCTTTATAGGGTTAGATAAGTTTCTGTACACAATGGTATGATTAAATTATTCCATATTTTAGCTCAAACTGAAGAGATCAAGCTTCAGGCATTATTCCTCCCCCTCCTTTCTTTCTCTGGATTGTAATATATATTTTGTGCCTCTTCATGTGATTTACTTTGTCCCATTATACATCTCCTTTCCTTTTCTCCCAGATAGGGTCCTTTTTCCACTCCTTAACATCCTTTTCTTTGATATCATCATGGCAGAGACTATTTGCAACTACATCTTCTGACCATGTGATGTCCTCCTCTGTCTTCTCCAGTAACAGATACAGTTCTCAAGAAAACCATTTTTGGTTTTGTTTGGTTTGTTTTCAGGAACTTTAATGCTGCCCTGTGCCGGGCTTCAGTCTGGATCTCCCAGTAGTCTGTGTATCCCCAGGGAATAGGGGAGATGCAAGTAGCTCACCACCAAGACCAGGTTCCAAAGGACTAGGTGGTCTGGGGGACCATAATCAGCTCCTAGGCACCTATCAAGCTCCACAAAGCCCATAGTGAAGGGCTGAATGGTGTCTTTCATGATTGCTCTCTGTACTTTTTTTTGCTAGTAATATGCTACAACCCACTTATGTCTACTTTATATCTCTTCACTAATCCATTGGTGACTTACCTCTTAATTTCATGATTCATGTATTTCCCCATTGATTTGCAACCCATAAAATCATGCAGAGTGAAAAACAAAACAAAGAAAAACAAACAAAAATTGTGATTTATGAAAAGTGCATTCTTTCCTGAAAAGTATTAACATTTTAAGTTCAGAATTCATAAGCAATACTAAGCTAGACCTTTTTCTGCCTTATAAAAATAATGAGCAAAGTTCAAGAAATATCGAATGCATGATATTCACTCTGAGCAATCAACTCTATTGTTAGATTAAATCTAGACTTCATTCTAAATATTGTCCCATTGCCCATTTTGAGACCAAATAGGAAGTAGAGATAATGAAATGAATAATGAAACAAAGAGTTGAAACAAGAAAGATACTTTCAAACTTAAAAATATTGAATATTAAAAAGAAATACCTCTCTTTAGAATGTGGGAATTTTGTCTTGCAACTGCTAAGTGTATATGAAGTATCAGATTTTGAATGTAAAAGGACAGTTGTTTTCTTTTCAATATTACTTTCTCCATAGATGACATTAAACATACCCTACCACAAAAGAATAATTTTAGACTGTGATCATGTATCATTAGTGACTAACTGTGGGCAGATTTCTCATGGTTTGTCTGGCTCCTTTGCAATCAGTGAATAAATCATAATGTTTTCTTACATGTTACTTTTTCTTGCATGACAAACAATACCTGGACTATATTATGAGCTCAAGACATATTACAATTTTATGGTTGTCTAGTTGTCTTGTTAGAGATTTAATAGAAGAGGATTCTGGGTAGAATCTTAAAACTCATGGAGATTAAAGTTTAATATTGCCTGAGATTACATTAAACTATACTTATATTACAATTGAGAAATGGTATGCACATTTCCTCAAAAATAAATATATGTACATGTACATATATGCAATTGTGTCTATCTATATGTAGCTATCTAATGTGTGTACCTATAATATACACTCATGTATGCATAGGTTTATAGATATTTAGGTTTGTTTACATGAATGTGTATATGGCCATATGCATAAAACCACTGTCATATGCATATATATGCATGTATGTAATCAGAGCTAAATTGAAAGTCGATGTAGCATAGTAGATAAGCAGTTGATCTTCAGGTCAGAATGATCTGAGATTAAACCTCTCACTCTGATTCTGGTTGTGTGACTGTGAGCAGGTCTCTGTTATTTTTAGAAATGATCATTATTAACAATGACAGAAGTTTCCTTATTAGAATTTCTTATAAAAATGAAAACACGGAGCTGAATAAAGGCAGAGGTGTGAGTTTAAGTATCTCATCCATTAATTTATATATACATATATGCATATATGTATATATATGCATATATATAATATTTAATAAGTACCTGTTATCTTTTTAATTAATTTCATTAAACATATGAATAAATATTTATTAAGTTTGTACTGTATCCTAGGTACTGTGATAATCTCTAGGGATACAAAAAGAGGCAAAAGACAATACGCCCTCAAGGACCTTTCAGTTTAATGAGAAAGACTACATGTAAACAGACAAAGCATGCTATATTCAGGTTAATTGGCCAATAATTGAAAGAGAGAGAACACCAGAAATAAGCGGGAAGGCTTCTTGTAGAAGGCAGGATTTCAATCGGAACATTAAGAAAGTCCGGGTAATCAATGGTCAGAGCAGAGCAACAGGTGGAGTGTCTGTTGTTTATAAGATATAGCAAAGAAACCAATATCAATGTTTTAAGAGTATGTTGGGGAGTTAGATGTAAAAATACTGAAAAGGTAGGAGATGGCTATTTTATGAAGTGTTTTGAATTCCAGAAGGGAGAAACATGATCAAATCTTTGTGTGTGTTTGGGTGTGGGTGAGAAAGAAAGAGAGAGAGCCACAAAGAGAGTGCAAGAGACACACAGAGTGAAACAACATTGTCCATGCTTCCGGCTAGAACCAATAGCCATCATTGAAGGAAGCAATCACTTTGTAGAAAGAGTCAACCTTCCTCACAACTAAAACAGCAGCAACTGCTTATTTATTTCACCAAATAGGCTGTTAATTTCTAAAATCCCAAAGGGAATAGTGAGATGCCCTAAAATTACTAGCTATACCATTATCCCCATTTTCAAGTCATCAACATGGGAACAACTCATGTGAAGAATGGTCTACTTATCCCCACCAATTCCTTTTAATCAAGTAAGCCATCCTTGTTCACATAGTAAGGCATCTTGAGAGAGAAACAGACAATATATCCCAGTAAAAAAAAAAAAAAAAAAACAAAAAAACCCCAAAAACCTTTGTCATCATGTTGACCACCTACTTCCCAGCTCCCACAGATGGCAATCAGCCACTGGTAGTCTTACTTGTCATGTAGTGGATGCTACTGTTGCTTGAGCTCCTGGGCCTTTTGGTGACAGATGGTGAATATTTGCAGTGATGACAAGGATGGAGCTCTTCACAAACATTATTTCTATCTTCAGAGATGACCATGGTATCTGGATAGAAACAAGGCTGATGGTTTAGGGGGCACTACTAGGCCGAAGCATCTTGCATTCAGTATTCTGAATTGCCAGTCTGAAATGGAAACATGTCACATGTATTGTCACTACAATTAGAAGGTGACAGTGCTTAGGATAGTGTTCTGTATATATTGTAGTTCTTTTGTTGTGTGTATATATGTATGTGTGTGTATATATATATATATATATATATATATATATATAAAATATATATAATATATATATATATATATTCCCCCCCCCAGGCTGGGGTTAAGTGACTTGCCCAAGGTCACACAGCCAGGAAGTGTTAAGTAAGTGTCTGAGGCCAGATTTGAACTCGGGTCCTCCGGAATTCAGGGCTGGTGCTCTATCCACTGCGCCACCTAGCTGCCCCATATACATACATACATATATATATATATATATATATATATATATATATATATATATATATATATTTTTTTTTTTTACATATATATATATAGTTATATAGTTATATATATATATATATTTATATATATATATAGTTATATAGTTATATAGATACATATCATATCAATATCTCTGTATCTGTCTATATCTCCAAGCTAATTTAGTTTTATGTCTCTATATTGTTGTTTCTTCAGTCATTTCAATCCTGTCCAATTCTTCATGACCCTATTTGGGGTATTATTGACAAAGAAACCTTCTCTAGTTCATTTTTATAGATTTGGAAACTGAAGTAGAGTTAAGTGACTTGCCCAGGGTCACATAGCTAGCAAGTATCTGAGGCAAGATTTGAACTCAGAAAGACAAGACTTCATGACTTCAGGCCTGGAGCTCTATGTACTGCACCCCACACTGTGCCATCTAGCTATAGGACATGTCTCTATATAGTGGCATTTAACCATTTTAGTGATCGTTACAAAGACAAGTGTCAGCACTTACTCATAGTTCTTATAATGTTAAATAATGATCAGTATCTAGCAGATTTTTTAAACTTAGCATCAGTACATTACATAAGAGGCTGGTATCTGGAAAGACACACTTTGCACTTGTCTGAGGTCCTGGCTCACGAACTGACAAGCTGTCATAGTGGCTGAAATGGAACATGCACAGAGATTTGGTTCATCTACTTTTCTTGTATTGGCATCCAATGCATGATTGTTTATATTGGCTTCATGTCATAGGGAGAAAAATAGTGACAATGATTTTTCATTGTAGAAAAAGCAGAAGACCACAAAAGTATTATCTTCTGCGGAGACATAAATTGAATTGTCTAAATTCATATAAATTGATTATAGAAGGGGCCCTTCCTTTTGCCAACTCTTAGATTGCTGGACACTTACAATTTGTGAAATATAATTTTCTATTCTGAAAGACACTACATAGAATAATAATCTTAGAAACATGTTGGTCACATAGTGCCTCTGAAAAATAGAAACTCTATACTCTTGAGCTAGTAACTCAGTCTCTCAGTATCCTAAGTCACTCACTAAAGATTCCACATTAAATATCTGTCCTTAATTATTTTTTTAAGCAATTGGGGTTAAGTGACTTACCCAGGGTCACACAGCTAGGAAGTGTTAAGTGTCTGAGGCCAGATCTGAACTTAGGCCCTCCTGACTTCAGGGCTTGTGCTCTATCTACTGAATCAATTAGCTGCCCCAGTCTGTCCTTAATTCTTGAACGAAACCAAATTACCAGCTTCCCTTATATAAGATCAGATTAATTTAGAAAGACTTATTTATTATGTGTTTCTTTTTACTAACCAGAAAAAATTCATAATTGTTTTCTTTACTAATCTTTAAGGTATTTTTTACATAATCATTTAAAGTGGCACAGATTTCCTTTCCACAGTTTATGTTTGATAGCACATTTGAATGGCATTTTGGAAATGTATTCAGCATTTGTCTAGGTGTGGCTCATGATCACTTTTCTCATATGTTAGGAAAAATACAGTAAAATCTTGATGGAATATTTTAAAATATAAATCAAGATTAAAGGCAAGGCTTAAAAAGAGGCTGATCATTGCAACAAATAAAGGCAACAACAGTGCCTAAAGGCAACCAAATTTCAGAGCAAAACATACATTTTATTTCCTGAGAAGTCTATGTCGTTTTAAAATTACCCATCAAAAAAAAGACACAGAAATTTATTTCAGTTTTATTGATAGTCAAATACAAAGTTGAGGAATTGACTTGCTAATTTTGGAAAATAGAAACAAGATCAGTTTTGTCATCAGAACTTGTCATATTTTCAATCTCTAAGCCTGAGTTTTCAGTAGTCCTTGCCAATGCACAATGACATTCAACCTTCAGTGGTTGTGGTTGATGTCAATTAATCCCAGGTGCAAGGGAATTATAATAGCTCAGTGATGATAATATTGTTTCACTTTGGACAAAAGTTCATGAGATAAAATGTCTCATTTCACTTTCAACTAGCATCCAAAGTACATTCACTGGAACAACTCTCTCAAACTTTGAGCATCTGATACTTTTTATAAGTAAACCAAAATCCATCTTCTAAATGTATTCAAACAACCTTCTGTGCTCTGGTTAAGTTAAATTTTGACCCAGTTTCCTATGTACAAATGCTTTTACCTTAGTATAAAACTGAGAATATATTCAAGTTGGCAGAGCCAAAGTACTTGAACTTTATTGAGAATAATAGCTGCAGATCCATGAGAAACAAAAATATTTGCTTAGCATTTTAGAGGAGAATTATTTTAGTAGTTACTGATCTCTCTGGTCATTCCTATTCACTTCCCTTTCAATGAGAGGCACTTGAATACAGTGTAAAATTCATTAGACGATTTTTAAAATACAACATTGTAGTATTTGTCCAATTATAAAACAAGAATTTATTAAATTCTACTGTATGTCAGACATTGTTCTGTGACTAGAAAATACAAGAAAAAAATACAAACATGGGGTCTATTCACATGGACCTTAGATTCTATTAGAGGAAAAAAGCACATATACAAATAACTAAGTAAAATGAAAAATAAAGCAAAGTAGATTTTGGTCAGGAGAGTAAGGCATAAGCATCGGAATGTCTGCAAAGAACATTGGATCATATATTATGTCTATCAGGGTTTAATTCAACACATGCATTTTCCATCTTAGGAAACTAAGACTCTAAGAAGTTCATAGAGCAACTTATTCAAGCTAGATTTAAACAAGGAACTATGACTCCAAATCCAGTATTAATTCAACTCTGACAGTCAGTGATTTGTACAGGATAAATTATTGTTGTTCAGTTGCTTTTTCAATCATGCCTTGACTGTTTGGGGCTCCTTTTGGGGTTTTCTTGGCAAAAGTAATTTGCCAGTTCTTTCTTCCTTCTACATCTCAATTTATAGATGAGGAAGGAAAACAAGGTTAAATGACTTGCTAGGATTATACAGCTAGTAAATGTCTGAAGCCAGATTTTAACTCAGATTTCATAACTACTAAAGTGTGCTGATTTATCCATTAAACATTAACTGCCTATAAAAAAGATAGTAATAATAATAATAGCAACAACAACAACAACAATAATAATAATAATAAATATTTACTTTGATGGAATTTGACTATTCTAAGTCAAATTGTTTGAAGAGAGAAATTAAGTCATAGCAAACTGTCAAGACAAAGGCATGAAAAAATGTGGTGTGATAGAAAATAAAACTTTGAATGTTTTGAATGAAAAACTTGGATGATAGAACAGGAACAAAGTGCAATCTAGAATAGTTAATTGGATCTATTTTTTGAAGAAATTTAAATGATAAATGTTTGAATGTATATATGTGTGTGTATATATATATATATATATATATATGTATATATGGGATGACAAATATACCTACATATATATTTGCATATATGTATATAATTAACTATATGCTTTATAAATATATAGTATAATGTATAGAGTATAATGCATTCTCATCTTTATTAGGTGAGAGAAGGTCTTTGAATTACATGCTAAACCAAAGGCATAAAATGAATGTGAACAATTGCTTGCTTTCTCTGTTGAATCTTTCAACAAAAAGCATAAACTAGATAACAATAAGCTTGTCAATCATAGAGTAAATAATTGAAACTGGATGAAATTATATAATTAAAAGACTAGGATTTGTTTAAAGAAGCTTATCTGGATGTGTGTGTAGTACAATGAATACAGTACTGGATATAGAGTAAGGACAAATTTTCTTCCTGAGTTCAAATACAGTCTTAGACATGTATGACTTAGCTGTGTGATTTTGTGTAATTATATTGCCTCAGTTTCCTCATCTGGAAAATGAGCTAGAGAATGAAATAGCAAGCCACTGCAAAGTTTAAATGCAAACATGATTTTTGAAATGACTAATAAATGTGCCTTTTTGTGTGCACGCATGTTCTGGTGATTGGGACCACCAATGTGAGTTGGACTTGGAAAATAATCCTGAGAGGAGGAAATTCCCATTATATTTTAAGTAATCACTAGAACTTTTTGAGCAAGAAAGTAAAATAAACCCATTTTAAAGGATTTTAATTTGCAAATAATGCATAATTTACAGCTCTGTAATAATTTCACTCAAAGAAATGAGATTTAAATTGTTTAAGCTTGTCAATTCTTCTCACTCTAAGTAAGTATGCAATACATGATATAGAGCAGTGGTCCTCAAACTTTTAAAATAGAGGGCCAGTTCACTGTGCCTCAGACTGTTGGAGGGCCGGACGAGTAAAAACAAAACCTCACACTCTGTTTCTGCCCCTCAGCTCATTTGCCATAACCCGGTGGGCTGCATAAACGTCCTCAGCCCGACATCTGGCCCACGGACCATAGTTTGAGAACCCCTGATACAGAGTATCCCTAAATTTGGGGCACACTCAGATTAATATTGACATAGATTGGGATGACTTCAAGAGAGTAATATTCTTATTAGTTCATTGCATTCACTGAGATTTGCTCCAGAAACACTTTGCATTTCATTCTTTTTTATATATTTCATATCCAGATAGTTGCAGATGCATTAAAGGGGTCTCATGACTCAATAAAGCACTCAATTGCCTACCAGCTATTTTCAAAAGAGAACTGATTTGGCTTATGAGCTTTTGAAGTTCTGGTTTGAATTTCTTCCCTATGATTCTTGATACATTGTTCTTCAAACTTTTTCTATCAAACTCTGCATAATGAGGAAGAAAAGGAAGAAGAGGAAGATAGCATTAATATAGTGCTTTATGTTTTGCCAAGCACTCTGATTTCATTTGATCCTCTCAGTAACCTCATGGGAAAGGTAATTATTTTCTTTGTGAGGAAACTAAGGCTGAGAGATGTAACATAACATACAAAGTTACTCAGCTATATACCTGAGGCTATATTGAATGCTTCAATTAAAACATTCTATTTTCTGCCTTACTTAGATAGTTTAGACTTATGATTGAATGTAAATCTTCTTTGGGGGCTACTGAACAAGCAAGGTCCTTCAGATAAGTATTCTAATCTTCTCATTGTTTTCCATGAAGGGAAATGTTCAAGAATTATCTGCTTGATTCTCATTCTCTCTCTCTCTCTCTCTCTCTCTCTCTCTCTCTCTCTCTCTCTCTCTCTCTCTCTCTCTCTCTCTCTCTCTCTTTTTTTTTTTTTTTTTTTTTCAAGAGATCACTGTAGCAGAACTCATTATCTCTCTCTTTGAGGTCACTCTTGAGAACTCTTAATCTTAAAGAGACTTTACAAGGCAAGAACAACATAGGAAAATACTGTTCTCTCACTAGAGACTGAACTCCAGGATCATACACATATGCAATTTGGACTGCTTAAACATTGCACATGTATTAGTCTTTTGTCCACAACATCTGAGTGAGCCACATGATTTTACCCTAAACATAAGGAACATCAACTGTCCCTTAGGGGAGATAACTATTAATGAGTCTAAATTTACTTTTCCATCCTACAAGTTCACTCATCTGTAAACTGATATGGCCTTTAAGCAAAGAGAAAAAAACAAAAGGCAATCTGGAGTAATAGCACTTGTAAAGACTATAGAGAGGGCTGTTTTTTGTGATCTTGAGTCTTTTTCACAGGATCTCATCCCCAAATCCTAAGCAATCAATGTCTTCCAAGGCAGCTCCCCTTACATAAGATTTTCTATATCCTCTAAGCATGCTGCCAGTGGGCAGACATCTCCATGGGGAGTGGCACTCAATGCTTCTTCAAGCTGAGGATCCTTAATTGTGTCCTTCCTTATGTGAGACTAAAACGGGACTTCACCAGATTGATTGGGACACTAGTCTAATTAGGTTTAGACAATTCCCTCATCAATTCTCCATGATGCATGATGGAAATACAATAGAGAAAGAATGTTTTAAAGGAATAGATATTTTGTTTTCTACTACTTTTTGTCTCTAGGATTTTGCTTGATATTCTATAACTGATTCCATATAAATTGACATAATTTTAGTCAAAAGTTTTGGGCTTTTTGTTTTATTGCCCTTCTTAATGATCATATGCTTTCATAATCAATCAGGGCATGAAGAGGGTACACATTAAACAGAGGAAAATTATGAATCATCCATTCTTTCAACTTGTCCTCATACGTAAATGAGAATGAACTGCAATTATCTTCAGATAAACACAATCAATTAGCTCATTATTTGAGTTTCTGATTCAATGATCATGTTAATCTCTCCAATACAATGATATTAATGTTTATGGAAAGTCTTCTCTAGTTTGTGTCATCTGAAGAAGATGAAATTTTAAAATGACAAACACAAATAGATTGTCTAATGGAGTTTTATAACAGATTCTGAAAAAGTAATGATGGGCCTGATTCACCATAAGGATGAGGGGGCCAGAGCACCTTGACACCCTACGTATACATATACATATACCTATACCTATACCTATACCTATACCTATACCTATACCTATACATATACATATACACACATATATATATATATATACATGCATATATATATATATGTGTGTGTGTGTGTGTGTATATGTCACTATATGTCATTTCATACAATTCACCAGTCCTTTATCTCTCTCTGCTTACTAAGGACCAGGTTTAGTGGTAAGTGCTGAGATATGAAGACACAAACAAAAATAGCCCCTTTCCTCTTGGACAAAGCATTTTAAACTGTGGTTTGTGACATAACAATGTGGGAATATCAAAATTATGATTTGTTATCAGTAAATGCTTGATTTGTACACCTATATACTTGAAATCATAAAAATGTCTCAGGTGAAAAGCAGTTTCAAGTGGAAAAATCTAAGAAGCCCTACCCTAGGAGCTTACATACTACTAGAGGGAAACAACATGTTCAAAGACAAGTAAAATCTCAGTACATACAAAATAAATACACAGTAATTTCAGTATGTTAGAAATACTAATGACTGAGGCAGATCGTGGAAAATGATGCAAGATCATTCTATAAAGTAGTCATTAGAAGGAACTGGAGATAATAATGATAGAATTAAAAATGGTAAGAGAGAATATTATAGCTACAGTATTATCATGTAAAAAGTGGCAAGATAAGATAATGGATAGATTGTTTCCCTCATGTCTAGGAAGAATGGGGTTCCTTCTTACCTCAGATACATAAAAAAGTGTCTGATGGCAATCAAGTTATTTAACCTGTCAGTGCTCAACACAACTCTATAAGTGCAGATAACTGCATTTATTGTAATATGTTCTTCATCCATCCCTAAACCTATAAAATTGTACATGTAGTCCCTATCCCAGGTCAAAAGGGACATAGACTGGCATTTGGATATCCAAAGGCTTAATTCCTTCCATCAAGAATGTGATAATTTTGTTGGGACATTTATAACATTAAGGTAACCAATAATGCGAAACTATAGTGTTCTGTTTCTCTAAAATGTAATCGTTCTCTTGGGAGCAGGTCTCTTGGGGAGTTTCTGGAGGCAGCCTTAGTTTCAGTTTCAGTTCAAAATGCAGCCAGGAGTTAAAGTCCTTTAATGTCTCTTTCCAAATCTTATCTCCAGATCCTTTATTTTCTTCTTCAAGTCTTGTCTCCTTCACTTGGGGCTCGGTTAGCTTTCTTACAGGCAGCCAGGAGTTAAAATACGAATCCTTTATTGTGTCTTTCAAAGTCTTGAATCTTTTCCTTGGGTCCGGCTAGCTTTAACAGAGACCTATCTCTCTCCTTGAGAGATGAGTTCTTGTCAGAATGTCTTCAGCCAGCAGGGAGGTAGACGTGGGAATGAATCAGACTCCACCTCCAAGAGTGGGATTGTGGGCCTGAGAGTTTCTTGCTTATATGGTACACACTGAGTATGTACCAATCATTTCATCACTAGAAAACCATTATTTGTTGTGGAATTAAATCAATGCTAAATTAGATTTAACCATTGTCTCCTCAATTCCACTTAGTGCCTTGTTTCAAGTTCTGGCCCATAACATCTCCTTGTAGGATCAAATCAATTGTCTCTATTCATCCCAGTGACTTAGCACCTTGTAAAAATCCTAACATGAAACAGCATTTAAAAAATCCCAATAAGCAAACAAGATATTATTAAATAGCATAAGAGTTTTAGAGAGAGAAAAGTATGGATGAGGAAGGTCTCTTGTATCATGTACAATGTTAAATTGGACTCAAGAAGAAATGACTTCAAATCCCATCTTTGATACGTGCTGAATGCCATAATGACCAAGTCACTTTGTTTCTTTTTTTAATTTGAAAAGTAAATATAATAATGTTTTCTGTTATACTTGCTTCATTTATTTATGTGAGGCTTAAATGCAACTTCAGATTACATATATGGAGCTGGAAGTTTATCAGTCTTCTTCTATATATAAGATCTGTAAAATGCTGCACTACTGGCATGTGTTCTTTTTCAAACAGAAATATATCTGAAAAGCCTCTGAATTTTTTTTTCAGAACTGAAATACAATAACTACAAAAAATGGAATTTGAGAAAAACTTCATTTTAAGAGTCAATAAATAAGTATTTTTTAAAGTTCTTATTGTGTATTGTTAGGAAGTATTTAAAGAGGCAGATCCCATTTCAGTATTTTGATGATGCCCCCTAGCCAAATTTATTGACATTTATTTTAAATATATACAAATATATTGAGTATTTACTTAGAGAAGTGATTCCTCAATAAGACACATTCATTTGCAGGCAGTATTTGCCCAGTTACAGTGCTTTTAGATAACTGAATATTTTGTCAAAGATAGCATCTGATGGAATTCAACTAAATGGAAAAATAGCAAAGTGTGAATGTAAATCCTAAACTAATTACTTTCCTTACACTCCACACAATTCCCTAAAATCAGGTGCTATAAATACCTAACACTGTGCAACTCTGATCCCTGAAGGACTACTTTTTTCCTTTGCTTAGAAGAGCTGAGAAAAATGGTCAAATAAAAGAACACATGAAAAATGTGTGAATTAGAGAAAATTCACAAGGTAAAACTCAAGGTAGGTAAATATTTACTTATCAGCATGAAATGTTCATTATTTATTCCAACTGTTCTTATCACTTTCCACTTAATGTAAGGTCTGAGGGTATGTGAATGTGTGTATGTGAATCTGAGAATATTAAGATATAAAATTTTCTAGTGTTTATTCTAACCATTAAATTACATGAATCTGTTGACCATTATTTTCTGCATTTTTTCATTATTATGACTTCCTCTCAGTTCTGATTACTATTCCCCAACCTTTGTATGGTTTTAGCTTTTATAATAGTGGTACAACAAATTTTAACTAACTGAGCCTTAGACCATGAGCTCAGCTTCCCCTCTCCTGAGAGAAAAAAAAGAGGGAATGATTAAGAAAGGGCAAGAGAAGAGGTTTCCTCTCTGAGGAATCATAGTTTCTTCTGCCAACACCTTGAAGCATAAGTTGCTTCTATCACCTGGGCAACCAGAGGATATCTAATCTTTAGCATCTATAAGAATGATAGAGAGAAATGGGGAGAGCTGCTTGGGTCCATCCATGCCTCATTGCTGCCACAGCCATTGCAGGAAATGCTCTGTGAAGACATATAGCTATCCCTGTTTATTAGACAAAGACAATGTATTTTTCCTACCTTGTTGTTGTTCTCTTCTCTTGGACTTATTTTCCATCTGTATTTATTGTAAAAATACACTTGTTTTGTTGTCATTTTTGCCAGTCATTTTTAAAGAAAACCAGTTCTCCAAATCAGTGTGTTTATTCATTTTATTGTGTGTGTGTGTGTGTGTGTGTGTGTGTGTGTGTGGTGTGTGTCGTTTTCTGTGGGAAGGGAATAAAAGGGTAGAGTAGCTAACTAATGTAAAGAAATGCATTCCTGCAGCTGGATAAGTTTTGTTAACTAGAGAAATTTCCTCTAGCTAGGAACTCAGGATGAACCAAAGAGATTTTGTTGATGCTCATTTCCTAGTTCCCCTAAAGCTCAGAAAACAATAAGTAAATCCAAATATATGACCCCAAAAAACAGTTTTGAATGGTGGAAAGAGGCTTGGTAAGGAATAGATGCTGGTCCCAAGAGGAAAGTACTCTCACACATTTTCTGCTTATTTTTCTTCCCCTTGCAGCAGATTAAAAAAAGTCCCATTATCATCTTTCCAAATCCAACACAGTGATCAAGGCAAAGCAAAAGTCCCATTTATGAGGACATCTGGAGTAAAGAATGAAGAAAATATGCCTTTATTAATTCCATGATGTGAGACAGAGAGAGACAGACAGAAACAGACAGAGAAAGATAGGGAGACAGACAGAAACACATTCAGAGACAGACAGAGACAGAGAGGAAGAAGGAAAGGAGAGAGGGAGGAAGATTTCCTTCAAGAAATTTTCACTTCTATTTACCAAACTTCCTTCCATCCATGAAAGCATCAATTAATTAGAAAGCTAGTTTAGTCTGAAATTATTAATTTCTCTCTTTTTTTAGAAGCTATCACAAAAAATGTGTTTGAGTAGTATTTCCAAAACTCAAGTAGACGAATATTGTTGTGCATCTACTTCTATTTTGAATTCTTTACTGTCCTCTATCACTTCTTTACATAAAATATTTAGCATATAACAAACAATAATAGCAAGCATTCATATATTATTTAATGACTGGCAAAGAAATATGTTTTTAATTGATCTTCAAAATAATCATAGGATAATAAACATCAATATTTTACATATGAGGAAACTGAGTCTTAAAGAGACTATGTGACTTGCTAAGTGACACAGCTAGTACATGAAATAGGAATGAGTCGTCCTTTACTATAAACCCGCTGCTTCATATACAACCTCCTGGAATAATGTATGTAAAGTGTTCCATAAATAATGTAAATGCTCACAGTTATTGTTTATATATATATATATATATATATATATATATATATATATATATATATATATATATATACATATATATATATATATATATACACATATATATGTATATATATATATATATATATATATATATATATATATATATATATATATATATATATATATATTTAACATAAAAACACTTTCATAGTGACCCAAGCTTCATCACAATTTTATCAACCATCTGCTTTGATTCAGGTCATTTTAACAAATTGTATAAACTGCACGATTGGCTGGTAATAAACATAATAGTCTTCTAAAACTTTAGATTCTTCAAAGATATTCACATAAACTTACATACATATGTATATAGATATATACAAATATATAATAGGTATTTGTAGGTATATACAAATATATATGCAACATGTATATACATGCACACAAGGACATATATGTTTGCTTGCATATATGTGTGTACATGTATAAATTTATTGTACAGGCATATATATGTATGTAAACATACATGTTTTATGTAGACATGCATGTGAGTATGGGCATGTATAATTTGAACCTCAAAATAAGACTTCTACAAGTATCATTATCCTCATTTTATCAGTCATATTGGTGAAGGAAATAGCTTGAGAAAGGTTAAATGAATTATATGTGGTCACACAATTGACATCAGAACTATATTTGAACCCTATTTTTCTCGCATACAAATCCAAGTGTTCTGGTTTTAAAATATAGCTTAAGCCACTATTGGTTCATTTTCAGTATATTTGAAAAAAAAAAAAAAGAAAAAAATAGAAAAGATGTCAAAGGACTAGTTTTAAAAAAGTCCTATTAAGAGAAGGGGTAGTTCTGTAAGGTTTTGAGCATTGTCACTTAAATATATTAGGGGATTTATCAATTTCCTATGTTTAACTTTTACTTATCAGAGTTAAAATTCAAATGTGATTTTTTTTTTACATATCATGTGCACTTATCAAATTGCACTGGGTTAAGAAATAAGGCTTTGAATTTTAGTTTAATATTTAACTTTGGGGTGAGAAGGACACTCTGCATGAAGTTTTATAAAAGTGAGTGGCTTACTTTCTCATCTAGTTTTTCTTTCACAACCTACTTTCCAATTAATTCTTTTAAAAGAAGTTCTATATTTATATATAAATTAGAATTATATACATTTGACTACAGAAAATAATTAACATGTTACAGAATTATAAATGTCTAACAATTCAGGTATAGCACAACCAACAAAAGTCTCAGTTCAAAGTAGGAAGAGGAGACAAAAAAAATCCTTTGTCATAAAATTTCCCTGATATTTCCATAACATAAAGTGATTTGCCACAATACAATTCTGAAAATCTGCAAAATGAAAAAGAAAAAAATACATTATTATATTTTTGAAATATGTTAGGGAAGGTGAGAAAAACATCCACTTTTAACCTTTATTTCTATGATTGACAAATCCACTTAAGGGTTCAAAGATCTACTCCAGGCTCTTCTAGTTGTAGTTCAGTGACTTGCTGCTAGTGAAGATGAGGATAAGTATAATGATGATGGAAGAGGTGGTGGTGGTAGCAAAAGCAACAGTGATAAGAGGAGGAGGAGGAAGAAGAGGAGGAGTTGTTGTAGGTAGTAGTGATTATGATGATAGTTAAAAGCACGTAGTAAGGATTTGCAAAGGGATTTTGTTGTCATTCATATAAAATTTATTTTCTTGTCCTATGGTACTACAAACTCAAAGTTAGTGAACATCTAATAAAATAAGCCATAATGACAAGAATAGCTTTATGACAAATTGAAAATATCAAAATAATTGCATTTCCCAAACAAAAAAAAAAAAAAAAAAAACAAGTAAACCAACAAAGGATTACTAGACTAGTATGGAAAACATATTGTACTAAGGAAGAAAATCAATCATTTGAACTATTTGAATGAATGAATGAATAGAATCAAAAGATCAATATTATAATAAATGTATATTACCTAAAATGAAACGGTCTGATGGAGTATTCCAGGGATCTGTGCTTGACTTATTTTTAATGCTGATGTTTTTGTTATTTTTAAAATCAGTGACTTTAATGAAGTGATGCTTACTATGCTTATTAAATATATCAATGATGCATATTCAGTGAGATATAGATAACATGTGAGATGACAATTTAAGGAACCAAAAATACTGAAAGGCTATCAATCAATCAGCAAACTGATATATTCCAAATCCTGTGATAGGATATAGAAGAAATAAAAGTGAATCTATAAAAATATCTCTATCATCTACAATCAGGGGTTCTCAAACTATGGCCCACAGGCCAGATGCAGCCTTCTGAGGAAGTTTATGTGGCCTGCCGGGTTATGGCAAATGGGCTAAGGGGCGGAGACAGAATGTGAGGTTCTGTTTTTACTATGGTCTGGCCCTCCAACAGTCTGAGGGACAGTGAACTGGCCCCCTATTTTAAAACTTTGCGGACCACTGATCTACATCTATCTACATATAAACACAAATATGTATGTGTATATATATATGTCTATAAATTATTTTATATGCACATGCATATGTGTGCACACATTGCATACATTTACACACATGCGTGAACTGCATATACTTATAAATGTGTCATCCTGAACAAGTTGCTTAATCTTGGCTTTCTTCAATTCTCTTATCAATAAAATAGGACTAATAATAGCATTTACTTTCTAAGATTGAGATTGAGGATGAAATGAAATAATAATATAAAACAATTAGCACAGTGTCTGACATAGAGTAGTCTCAGTATGATTGTCAGATACCATATACTTGCATGCATACATGTGGACATACACACATACGTGTATTTGTGCATTCATTATTTTTAACTCTAGGTACCTCATTATGAAAAAAAAATTGATTAGCAGAAATATGACCAAAGGTCAATCAGGAAGGTGTTGGGGTAACATATAATGTCACATCATTCATGTGGCAAGCAGTAGAAGAAAAATAAAAATCAGAAATAAGTCATGCTCTGAAGGATTTTATATTCTAATGGAGATAAATTTAAAAAAAGACATTAAACAGATAAGACAAAATTTAGCTAAGGACAAGATAGCAGGCTTGAAGTATTTGAAAGGCAAGTCACTTAGAAATGTTTGAGTATGTTCTTCTTAACCTGAGAGATCAGAACATAAACCAAAGGAAGAAGTTCCAAAGAGGTAAATTTGGTTTCATGTAATTAAAAATTTATTTACTTATGTGCAATGTTCACAATAAGAATGATCTGAGGATATACTAGATTTTCTCTACCTTTCCTCTTCCTGCCTCAGAGACGCTCAGACCAAAGCTATAGAATTCAATTGAATGGTATGTAGTAGAGAAAGAGAAAATTCTCTTGAGTTTGGGTTAGACTAATCCTTTATCATTGTAACATTCTGGAATTGCTTGAAATCCTTTGTTCTTTCCACAAATAATTTCCTTGGAAAGTTTAGTTACTAATAAAATAGTTATATCTGAAGGAAAGTGCCACTCACCATTTATTTTGAACCCTCCTTTGTGTACCAAAGATGAGAAACTGGCATATAAAAATGACATATAAATATATCTAAATTACTTACCCCATGCCTTTGAAGAAGCTAAATTTTCACTTTTGTAGATGCTGATGTCCCTCAATTGATATTTTTTCTTTCACTCTATTTTCAGGAGGGATTATTGGGCTACATATCATATCAACAAAATTTAGATAGAAAATCATAATTAGAATCATGTTATATTTACATATACATATATGTATATAAATATGCATACACATATAGATATGAATATATAAACCTAAAGTCTACTTCACAAATCTCTCTAAAAGTCCAGTTTTTTTTTCCTTCTCAAATTTTATATTATGAACCACAGGAACAACATATTTTGATAAAGAGAAACTATAAATATACACATCCTTTCTCTGCACTCAATCAAATTATCTGTGAGTTTCACTTTGGTAAGTATGGTATTAAATGCATGAAGTAGAACCTAATAGTATACTTCATTATAATTAGCCTCTCATTTGCATGCAGTAAACTTCAATGTTATCAACAAAAAATAATCTTAGAGGAATTACCTTGGGTGGATTTGATTTCTGTGAGTACTATCAACTTCAGTCAGTTGGGTCTTCATGGCTTTCTGTTGAGATGATAAAAGTTAATAAGATTTGATCCAAAAACAGTAGAAAGCTTCCTTTTGAGTATTTCAGAATTTTACTGCTACTTAAAAAATAGTACATAGCAATTTTTGAATGACTAAGACATTTAAAGCTTTTCTTCTTAAAATATATGTGACATTTTGTAGACTGTTCTCTAAGGATAATGACCAAATCTAGCCAACATATTGATGGGCATTATCATAAATGTGTAACAAATTAAATAGGAAACATATACATCTTATTTTTATATACACTTGTTCTATGTTAATAGTTTAAATTGAATATGAAATATATAGCACAAAGAGAAAAGACTCAGAGAAGGATTAATTCAACTGATTAAAAGGATGGAGATATTTATTTTTTTTTAAACATCATTAAATAACAGCATTTTTCAATATAGAAACTTGACTAGAGATGTTATTGAAATGAAAGATCTTCAGAGGGTCAACATACTTACTATATCTCCTAAAATGGAATTAAAACTAAGAACTTCCCTTGGATTTGGTAATAATCATCAAATTAATACAATGAGCAATCTATATAAGATTACTTGTTCCACTTTTACAAAATAGTATAAGGTTAAAAATAAAGTAAAAGGATAATTTGGATAGATTTACGAAGGATCCACCAATAGAAGATTGCTATAAAAAAGTACCAATTGGTATCTAATCCTAAATTTGGCAGCTAATAGAATAAAATAGTTTTTCATATACCATACTCTCTGATGTCACTTTCAGTGAAACTCATTAAGCATTTATCAAGCATCTACATAAGAGGCACCATAATTATATAGAAAACTAGCCTCAAGACCAAGAAAGCCCTGATTGTATCTCCCTCCATCCCTTTTCTAAGTTTGATATATACAGTTTTCATAGTATATATTTTTTCAAAATTCTAAGCCATTCTCTTAAATTTTATGTTCAGCATCAACCTTCCATGAAAAAGGGAGGTCTTATAGGTTAATCTATATATAATCAAGAATCCCCTTTTCAACATTCCAAATGAATGATAGTCAAAGCTCTAATGTGGGAGTACCCATTATCTACTGAGACAGCAAAATACATTGCTGGATAGTTCTGTGACATGAAGAATATGAGCTGTTTAAATATCTCTCAGAGCTCCTTAAATATCTACCCTACTAGGATCTAGGGTCAGAGTAAGGCAATCTCACTGTCAGCATATGTCAGAGATTTGATTTAAACCATTATGATAGATTGCAGTCCATAGAACCAAAGGTTGAACATAGAACTAAGAAAGCCAATACATTTTTATATAATTCAGTTCATTCTCTCTGTGGTAGCAAAGAAATATAAACAAATGAGATGTTCACATATACCCTTCAGATACCCAGACAATTCTTTGAATCATTTTGTATTCTGTCTTTGAATTTGTTTTCCTAATTCTTCCTGTATTTCTAAGTGTACACTAAAAAATCTATTTTAGTCATTTTGCTTGCTGCCATAAAAGAGTTTCCAGGACTGTTTTCCTTGGCACTGAGTCATCTCATTCCTGAAGCTTAGGGCTTACTGCCATCAACCTTATGGCACTAGAGAGGTTTACAAGGAAAAAAAAAAAGTGAAAAGCTACTAGAATTTGGAAGAAGTTGGAAAGAAGCCCAATAGTTTTGGTTTGGGGAAGCTTTCCTTAATCAATAGTTAATGGTAAATCTGCCATTTATTACAATAAATGTCCCAGTGCCATTGGGGCAGAATTTCATTTATATCTTTCTATTCACTGTGGGTTGGGAGGCCCTCTGGAAATCGCACACTTGTATCCAAATGCTGGCAGTTACTGTGCTGTGACTAGAAAAATTAAAATAGGTATACACATAATGCATCGTGGCCTTTAGAAATTATGAGAGACATCTGGATGTGTGTGCCTGACTAATGCAAAAACACCAAAATATTTCATGCCATATGCTGAAGTAATTTAGTGCCTTACTCAATTCAGTACTTTGTGAATATAAGAAAAATGAGAGGTGCTACACTTTCACTCTCTAATTAATTTAGATCTTTCTCATTCAAAAAAAAAAAAAGAAAGAAAGAAAGAAAGAAAGAAAGAAAGAGAAAAGCATCATTGGTATCACTTAATGCAAAAAGATATCATGTTTTAGTTTCTCTTACATGTACAAGAACCTTTGTCTGGTGTCTCTCTACCCTTTTAGCCTGATAAACAAGAGATGATATCTTGAGTTAATCTAATTACGAAATTGCAATTGCTCACAGAGAAATAATCTGCTTTTGTGGTTAAATCCTACTCTTCTGCTGAGGCATCTAATATAATTTCCTGAAGAAAAAACAGTAAACCCAAATGCTAATGAATCTTTTACCATTCTTAAAAAATGAATTGTGTCTTGTTAAGAAAGAAAATAATTTTTGATGGAAAATCAATATACTGTTAGCCTCAGGAAAGCATGTCATCATTTTTTAAAATTTTATCAACCATAACATTTTATAATGCTTCCTCATGTTAAAATGATGTTTCTCATGAGTTATTAGAATTATTTTTAAGAGCAAATTCTTGAAAATATTAATATTTTGGAAATGATTCTAGTATTGACCCAAGCACACATTATATTGGCTTTCTAAGAAAGAGTCTAGCAAAATTGGGAATGGTTCATTACTGAACATCTTTTGTCTGTAACAATTCATGAAACAAAATGAAATACAAAATGATTTTTATTCTTGTTGTGACTTCATTCAACTTTTCTTGTGATGGTATCAGAGTGGTTGAAAATAAATTTTCTAAGATTTACATAGTTTTGAGAACATCTACCACTGGTTTAATCTGGGATAGACAGATTTCTCCCTGGATATTTTTTTGGGGAACACATGACTTTGAAAAATATTTTTCATAATGATATTTTCTTTATAATTTCATATATATTTTATAGATTTAAAAACACTATTCCAAGGAGATACCCTTGTGTTTGAACAGAAAGTCAAGAAATGATTTTGATATCTGCAAAAAAAAGTTTAAATCTGCAAACATTAACTTAGTTGTTGGTTCTAGAACTGTTGAAAAAACAGTGAGTAGTCATACAACTAGAAACATTGAATCATAAAGAAAAAAAAAGAAACAATTATTGAGTTGAATATAATTATAATTTAATTAGGAAAAGAGAAATGTACATGTAAATGTGACATATACATGAACGTAGAGAGATAGATATTTTGGATGTAGGAAAAGCATTAGGGTTTAGTGATAAAAATTGGGAAAGACATCATTTAGAAGGTAGAATTTGAATTGAACCTCAAAAGAAATTTAAAAATCTAACAACAGGAGTTAAGACAGGAGTCTATTCTAGGCATTTGGGATACCCAATGTAATGATATAAAGAGAGACAGAAATTGCAGAAGAACATTAAGATGTCAATTTGGCTGCATTATAAAGTAAATGAAGGAGTAATGTGCAATAAAGCTGGAAAGGTGGAATGGGGAAGTGTAAATGTCCTTACAGGACAAAATGTTTTATTTTCTTTTGATTGGTTTGTTTCTTTTTTATATACATGAGATAATAGCGAAACATTAGGGTATGTTGTGAAGGAAAGCAACCTACATTTTGAGAAAACCACTTTGGCAGCTATATAGAAGATGACTAGAATGGGAAAATATTAAAGGTATGGAAATTAATTAGAAACCTACTTCATTGTCCCATTAAGAGGTAATAGGCTTCTGAACTGAAATTATTTCTGGATAAGTAGATAAAAAAGGGATCAAAGCAAAAGATGATATTGAGGTAGATATACCAATATTTACCAAATGATTAAATATCCATAGTAAGTAAAAGTGAGAGAGTGAGCATGATTCCAAGTTTGAAACTTTAAAATTGTAGTACCTTAACAGTACTAGAAAAGTTCAGAAAGGAAAGGAGTTTGGGAAGAAAAATACATTTATTTATTGATGTGTACAGTGTGACTTGTATATACAGGACATTCACTTGGACATGTCTAACACTTGATAAAATATGGAAACTAAAAGATACTAAGGTTGAAAATATAGATCTGAAAAACTTATAGAGAAATAGTAATAAGCCCATTTAAATTGAAGCAGTCAACAAAAGAATATGTGTATGTTTGTGTGTCTGGGGGAGGTAGGCCGACAGATGGAGATAGAAGGCCACAAGAGAGAGACAGAGGAAAGACAGAGAGATAGATAGAGATTGACAAAGAGACAGACAGAAAGACACACACAAACACACACACACACACACACACACAGACACACAATCAGAGCACTAACATTTAGAAGGTATAAGGATTATGATTCTGGAAAGGAGATTCAAGCATGGACAAAGAAGAACTTTGGGAACCAAGAGAGAAGACTAACAAAGAAAAGAGAAGATCCAGGCAAAATAGCTGATCAGAATTTTCAAATGCTACAAAGATGTAAACGAATATGAAAACTGAGAGAAAATATGTTATTTGAAAATTAATATAGTTCAATGGATTTAAATTAAATGGATACTAACAAATTCTAAACATCAAGATTAATGTAACTATAAATGGCAAATTTAAAATGCCAGCCTCAAGGGGAAAAGAAAGAAAATGAATATGCTAGGCATTACTTCCCAAAGAATAAAGCCATGAGATTGAATAAATTGAATTCTAACAAACATTCATACAATAATTCATTTACACATTGTATAAACTTTTTACCAAAATAGGAAAATGTTAGATTGTGCCAAATCATTTCTATGAAAAAGATATAGTATTTTTATCTAAAGGAGAAATATCTCAAAGAGAGAAAGAAAAGTACAAGTCAATTCCCCTAATGAACAGTGTTGCACATATTTATAATAAACTATTAGCAAAAAAGCTATTGCAGTATTTCACAATGTCTTGGTTAGAGGAAGCTAGCTAGAACCATGGACAGAGCACTGGACTTGAAGTCAGAAAGATATTAAGATATTAAGATATTAATTCAAATTTAGCCTTAGACATTGACTCTATCTGATATATAGATGAATCAGCCTTTGACTATATTATAATCTTTAACTATATAATGGGATATAACAACTTCTATATTGCAGGGTTATATGTCAAATGAGATAATATCAAAAGCACTTAGTACAATGGCATATAGTAGGTATATGTAAATGCTTATAACTTTGTACCAGCATTACAAAGTTTCTTTAATATCAAGAAAAAATACATCCATATGTATTGTGTACGTGTGTACATATAAGCATATTTTATATATAATTAATAATTAATAGGAATAACAAAAAGTCATAGTAAAAAATAATTTGATAAAAAAATCACCTGTCTCTGTTAAAAACCCTAGGAAATTGTGACTATGTGGATCTTTCATTAACATGATAATGTATTTAAAATCAAAAGTCATAATTATATGAATTATATCCAGTAAATCAAATATAAAGTAAGGATGTCCATTATCATATCTATTATTCAAAAAGAGCACCACAAATCAATATCAGATTTTCAATGAGAAGAAACAAGTTGCAGGTAAATTGAAGGTTACATTGGAAATTACAAAAATACTTTGAAAGGAGCAGCTAGATCGCACAGTGGATAGAATGGATAGACTCAGATTTAAATTTGGCCTAAGACACATAACACCTCTTAGGCGAGTGACCCTGGGCAAGTCACTTAACCCCAATTGCCTCAACAACAACAACAACAACAACAACAACAACAACAACAACAACAACAAAAAAAAAAAAAAAAAAAAAAAAAACAACAAAAAAAAAAACACCAAAAATGCTTTGAAAAAATATTGCAATGAAATCAACTTATACTACATGATTTCAATGCTAATATAGAAAAAAGGTCAGGATATGACAGTAAAAATCAATAACGAAATTGTACAAAGACTCCAAAGAATCTTCAGGTCTATATATTAGGAAGACTTTCATTGAGAAAAGAATAAATAAAATTCTGGATGCAATGAGAACTAAATAGCAATATATACAAAAAGATACATATATACACAGTTGAATTGATTATATTTTAACAAACCAGAAAAGATTCATTATTGATGGAAAATGATTCATGACTCAGCTTCCACTTTACAGTCAGACTAGTGACACTAACATAATGAGTTGATATTCTGTAATGAACTGAGAGGAAGACATGGATTAGAGTTAAATAAGGTGGACAGGCTTGGATGGGAAGCAATCAGCATAATTGCAAGAAGCAAGCAAATTCATGAGATTACAGATCTGTATGTTTGTTTTAGATTTTCCTGTGCTTAGTAAACTGCCTTGAATTTATTGTCTGCTTAATAAATATTTGAGAAACATGTTGAGCTTCCATTCAGTAAAGAAACTAAAAGAGGAGAAAACACATTGAAAGTTTTAGCTTTGTAAAGAAATATCACTATATATTTTATAATATAATCATTCCCTTTCTCAAATGCCTCCTTCTGTGAGTACATATACTGCTTTACATGTTTCAGGTAACATTATGGGAATTGAAAATATATTATGCCTTAAATCACCCATTTATTTCTCTAATTATAACATTTCCTTAATGATCTTTTCTGATTCCGTCATATAATGTCATTCCATAGTCTTCTTGCATACTTTAAATATGGTTTCCAGTATTTTTTAAGGTTAGATAATAACTGGCAGAGAAATCTGACCCAAATCTGACCCATCTCTTTGTAAGAATTTAGCTAAAATATAATCTTATTATTGAGCAAAAATATTCTATTTCATTATTTTACTCTTTTGTTAGGATTTAGACATTGATGTCCCAATATAATTTTACTCTTATTCAAATGAAGGTCAGAAGAAAGAACATTTTCTGTTCTTATAAATTCATCCCTTACCTAATGTATTTACAGGTCCTCTTCTCCACTGAGTATGATTTGAAATTCAATTTTGGATGAAATTTATTTCCTTACAAAATCAGGAATTTTTCCACCCATCCTGATATGTTAGGACATATGAAATCATGAAAACTTATTCCTTACTCCAATAAGAACCTGGCTTACATACTATTTCTTTCTGAATCCAATAAAATTATCTCCAGTTTTTTTTTTTTTTTTGAATAATAGGATGGACCTGCCAATGTAATCTTACAGCTTCTAGTCATCAGTGATGTTGGATTATTGTCTAGAAAAAATGTTAGTTGACTAAAATATTGAATTAAATAATATATAAAAATAATTTTTACTTCATACTTCCCTCCTGTCTTTTTTATCCCTCTGCACTAGCCATTCTTCCTTCCTCCAAATGGTATAAATGTCAATAGAAGATCAAGGCACACCGGTGAACATTTGATGTTGTGCTGCATCAAATCAAATCAAAATTGCTATAAAGTAACTTAGAAGACAAGAATCTTTTTAAAATCATGTTAATCTTTTTTTTTTCCTGCATCCCTCAATCACTTATTTTTTTTATCTTTCTATTAAAGCCAATTTTTTTCATAGATACATTCATAAAGACTAAATTGAAGATAGAGTTAAGATGAAAACCAATTCAACAGATTTGATAAAGTTCTACTTTATTATATTAAAAGGTAGTAATGCTATTATAAGATGAAATAATATCTGCCATTAGCGAGCCTACATTTTTGAAATGGGTATAGGATTGTGCTATAGTTCATGGAAATAGACAACTATAGATTAAGAATCATGAAAGAACTGAGAGACTGCTTCATTTTATAAATGAGAACATAGATAATGTGAATTTTCCAAGGATACATAGGTAGCAAGTAGTACTTGGTAGTCAAACTATTTTAGACTGCAAGAAATGAATTTTAGGATACTACATTAACTATCAGTGGCTTTGTGGTTTGTATCAATAACCATTTAAGAGCTTTAAACTAAATCCTCAAAAACTAATATAATTTCTTCAAATATAGAGCCAACTGATGGAATAGCAGATAGAACTTGACTTGGAGTAAGTGTATAACCAAAGGTAATTCAGTTAATCTCTATCTGACTCAGTTTCCTAAATTATAAAATGAAGATAATAATATCTGCCTCATTGGATTGCTATGTGAATTAAATTTTACACACACATATGTATATATGTATATATATCTACATGTGTACATATATATATACATATATATGTATATATGTGTATATATGTGTATATGTGTATATATATATATATATATATATATATATATATATATATATACATATGCATAAAAATGCTTAGAAAACTGCTTGGCACATTGAAGGTACTATATAAATGCTTAATCCTATTCTCTTCCTAACTCAATTGTTGTAAGAAGATCATATATTCTGACTTCTGAAACTTTGGCAACAAGAGACTCGCATGCTATGTTTTACATCTTAAAAGGAAGATAGGGAAATAAACCCAAATATTAATTCCCTCTGTTCTAATGCAGTAAAACCTTGTAAAGTACAACATATATTGAAGTGATTTGAAATAAGTGTAATATTGAAAAATATCCATCCAGCATGGCACTTTTACAGTGAGATTGAAAGGATTGCTCTTCTGAGATAAATGAAAGCCTGATGTAAATAATATTGGATCTCAATGATTTGGGGAGTACAAATACTCAAGATCCTGAGTATATGAATCATGTGGATATTTATGTCTCATAAAAAGAGCTGGGAAAAGAGAGTTGGGCATAGCCATATATTCAATTATTTCAGAAAAGAAAAAATGATTTCATATGTCTCTGAAGATTCATCTTAAGAAGCTAATGGAAAAATGTTAAAATTTCAGTATGAGAAGTTTCAAAAAAGTAATCAAACTTTAGACAGTGATTTGCAAATAAAACTAGAGTCAATATCAGAGTGCTATGTTTCTCTAGGAAGACTGTATCATTGACTCAAAAGAGAGTTGTTCTGGGAATTTGAAATCAGTGAGTCAATCCAAGAGCATTTATGAAACACATAGTATGTGCTGGAAATTGTATTAAATGCTAGAAAAAAAGAAAATAAACAAGATACTCCCATGAGCTCATATTACGGAGGGAAACAGCATGCTAAAATTACATACAAGGAAAATTGGAGGTAATATCAGAAGGAAGTAATTAGTATGGAAGAATAGGAAATGCAAAATTTATCTGAGACTTGTAGAAATCTGGGGAAGCCAGGAGGCAGAGATGAGCAAAGAGATGCCTATTCCAGGTATAGGGGACAGTCAGTGAAAGGGCATGGATTCAAAAGATACAGTGTCTTGCGCTAGGAACAACAAAGAGATTGATGTCATTGTATCATAAAGTACCAAGAGGAAAATAAGTTTTAAGATGATGAGAAATGGGATAGCACAGGTTAATTTTTTTTATTTTTTTTTTTTTACAAAAAATTATGCATAGGTAATTTTTCAGCATTGACAACTGCAAAACCTTTTGTTCCAACTTTTCCCCTCCTTCCACCCACCCTCTTCTCCAGATGGCAGGTTGACCAATACATGCTAAATATGTTAAAGTATAAGTTAAATACAACACATGTATTCATGTTCAAACAGTTATTTTGCTGTACAAAAAGAATCGAACAAGAAAAAAAAAATGGATGATTATGATGGCACAGTTTATTGAAGGCTTTACAAGATAGAGATTTTAGGTTTGATCCTAAAAGTAATAAGGAAGAACTTGAGTTCATTAAGTGGAATAGGAAGTGAATTGGTGAAACTCACATTTAAGAAGACAGATTTGACAAAAAGAAGATATTTTGGAGTAGGGAAAGTCTTGATTGGCAAATCCAACCAGAAACTCCAGTAGTTCAGGCATGAGATTATAAGGTATTGTATTTGAGTAGCAGCAACAGTAAAGGAAAGAAATGTTTATATATATATAAACATTTCTTTCCTTTACTGTTGCTGCTACTCAAATATATATATATAATGGTACAGAATTACAATTGACAAAATTTAATATGGGATGCAAAAGTGAAGAAGCGTGAATAAATGTGAAGAAGTATGAAGGGTCCAAGATGATTATGATATTGCGATCTTAGATGTCAGGGAGACTAATATAGAGAAACACAAATGAAGAATGGTTATTGGTAGGAAAGTAAGAAGTCATATTTTGGACATGAATTCTAGATGCCCAAGAAGCTTCCCTTATTTTTGCAAGTAATTGATGATATAGAACTGGAGCTAAGAAAGAAGAAGTGGCTAAAATGTAGTCTCTGGAGACATCTGTAAATACATAATGATCAAGTCCATTGGAGCATATGCAAATCAACAAAAATGTATGTATTTTTCTAGACCTCTTCTATCAATGACAAAATTTCCTTAAACTCTGAAGATTTCTATCATTGAGATAATATCTTTCTCAGATGTAAATTATATCAGAAACAGTAATGAAATCAGCTTTTCCTCATTCCAAGGCCAGGTCTCTATGTATTATGTCATACTTCCTTTGTATTATGTGTGCATGTGTTATTTATCATCTATCTAAATATATATTATATATGGATGCCTATTATATACACATATAACACATATATGCACATGTCATATGTTTACTTTTTGTCAGAGAAAATGAGTTCTCCATTAGAAAACCATAATATTCTTCAGCATTTAAATGCAAAAACATTATTAAAATTAATTAAAAGTTAAAAAATATTATTAAAATGAGAGGTTTTTGACAAGGAACATATTAAAAATTTCCAATGGCAAGTTTCACAAAATTAAGGTAAAAATATTTTCTGATGAGAGTCCCAGCACTCAGTGTAGAGAGCACACTTTATTTTTTAGCTTTTTATATTTAAAATATATACATAGTTTTCAACATTCATCCTTTAAAAACCTTGTGTTATAAATTTTTCTCCCTCCTTTCCTCCCACCTCCTCCCTTAAGGAGCAAGTAATCCAATATATGTTAAATGTGTAATTTTTGCATATATATTTCCATGATTCCACAATATTTCACAAGAAAAATCAGATTAAAAGGAAAGAGAATGAGAAAGAAAACCAAAAACAAGCAAAAAACAAACAAAAAAAAAATGAAGATAGTATGTTGTGATCCATATTCAGTTCTCAAAGTCTTCTCTCTGGATAAAGATGAGACTTTCTCCATCACAAGTCTATTGGAGTTGGCCTGAATCACCCCATTGTTGAAAAGAGCCGCATCAATCACAACTGATCATTAAATAATCTTGTTGTCTTGTACAATGTTCCCTTACTTCTGCTCACTTCACTCAGCATAAATTCATTTAAGTCCTTCCAAGATTTTCTAAAGTCATCCTGCTGATTGTTTCTCATAGAACAATAATATTCTGTAACATTCATATCCTATAACTTATTCAGCCATTCTCCAACTGGTGGGCATCCAGTCAGTTTTCAGTTACTCGCCACTAGAAAATGGGTTCTACAAACATTTTTGCACATGGAGAACCAACTTTCTAAGAAAAACTGGGCAATGATTATTTGAAATTATGAACTTTGCCATTGCCTATTGTTTTGAATAATAGGTTTTAACTCCATTTAAAAAAAATTAAGACTTCTACTTTACCATAACAGTATGTTACAGCATAATTATAATTGTGTTTGCATATCTGTTTTTATACAGTATTACTCTATATAGATTTCCCTTTGCATACCTGGTACTAAACACAGTGACTGACACATAGTAGGTGTTTAATAAAGAATGAATTAACTTAATTTATTAAGAAAGGACATTAAAGCTTAGCATGCATTCTTTCTTATCAAGCACTCTTTCATTGTCCAGTTTAAATTTTATAGAAATCAAACACAATTAAAAATGTAGGTGGAATTATCCCATATTACATTTTAAAGAACTGAAATTCAAATAAGATCAGTTACCATGAAGTGATTATACCCTTATTGTTGCTTCAAATCTGCGTACATCCTTTCTCTGTCACAACATTGAGACAAACTGAATGTTGTAAGCCTGGACAAGAAATCATGTGATTCTCTAGAAATATTATTGTCCCAGAACTGAATGCTAGGAACTTTTGGGTCAGAAATCAATATTTGGGGATGATATTCTCAATCTCTGAGGACAAACCAGATCTGATGTTTAAATTGAAAGCCCCTAGTTTCTAACCATCATGATGATTCTCATTTTCAATATAAGCAAAAATTTTCTTCATTTTACAAGAATGTGTGATGGCAAAACTGCCATGAGTGATTTTTTAAAACACAGATATCTTGGTAATATTACCTTTAGATTGGCTGTGACCTAAGTGTTTTAAGGACTGCTTAAAAAAAAAAAAAAAACCACTTTTGAATGTCCTACCTTCTAGGGTTTTTTTTTTTTGTTTGTTTGTTTGTTTTAGAATCCCATGGAGTTGAAAATCGAACTCAGTGGTCAAAACAGAGTATTTCAAAAAATATTCTTCTGAAGTCTCTGCTTGTAACAAGAACAGTAAATGATTCAGGAAAATAAAATGTATCAACAACTGTTGATATATTTATCAATTAAATTTTAAGAATACAAGCAGCCTCTTAGGATTACCTCTCTAGGGGCTAAATTAAACAATACATTTTTATTGATGCTGATAAGAATTGTTTTTCTGGATGTGCTATTCAATTCAGTGGAGGTTTCTCTAAATTATAAATGAAAATGCTCAATTGTTCTGATTGTATCTTCAACTCCCTTTTTTTTTTGAAAAGTATATTTGCATGTATAGCAGAGGCATTCTCTTATCTCAGGACCACAATTTGGAATGCCATGAGTTATTTTATAGTCCAATCTTTGTGAAATGAATACTGACAGGACCATTAGCTCTTTGATCTTGAACTGAAGCACAAGTCAACTCTGCTTTAAGTTACCATTATCAGGAACCACAAATGAATGCTAAGGGAAAGTGGTGCCATAAGTTAATTAGAGGTGAATTAGGATGAAAGTAGGCAATTTAAGAACATTAGAATTGTTGTAGTGGATCTAGTCCATGGTTCTTCCAGCTTAATACTCAGCTTCAAGCAGCCACACTTGGTGGTTTCAGTCTTAAAAAAAAAAAAAAAAAAAGAAAACAAAAGAAGATATAATTCACTTGGCCACCTTTGTCATCTGTGACAGGTAGGAAGAATTTTCCTTCTGACCTCATTTAGTAATCAGAATATACCCTGGAGCACAGGGTTATTCTCTTGGAATAAAACTGTCTTTCCTAGAAATGCTGTACTTAGAAGAGTGATTAATACCTACTAAATAAGTTAATCTCAATGAGAAGTCAACCAAACCTTCAAGGGACTATTTCTCCATTGAATCTTATCACTTGAAGTATGAGGTCACTGAGTATTATGTGAAAATTCAAACTGACTGATTTTCACTGATGGTAACAAAATTCTGTATTGAGACAATCAGGCAAGAGTTACTGGCTACTGTGGTCCAAGGAGTACTGGAATCAAAAAATCTGGGCTCAAATCCCAGACCTGACATATATTACCTCTGTGATCATAAAAACAAATCACTTAAACACTTCCTCATCAACCTTGAGGAGACTCAATTAATTGATATCTAAATCCCTTCCAGAGCCAAATATTTGAATTTATTGTTTTCTTCATTCCATTTTCTTCTCTGCTGAAATACTCTTAGTAAATACCTCATAATTTCCCTTCACTCTAAAATAGTATACATTTTCCTATATATCAGCTTTGCTATATAAGTGTATAATCCACTAGAAGAATATAAATGATAGAGAGGGAAAGGATAATGTCATAAAGAGGACCACTTGAGGCAAAGCTCATTTAGGGCAAGGGATACTATATATATGTAATAGTAAAAGAGCTCAAAAATAAATATTCTCTCTCTCTCTCTCCATGTATATATATATATATATATATATATATATATATATATATATATGTGTGTGTGTGTGTGTGTGTGTGTGTGTGTGTGTGTGTGTGTGTATTTGGATAATGCTTTACATATCATATTTGATTCTAATGACAAGGCTTTGAAGGAGATACTGTTATTATTCCTATTTTATAAATAAGAGAACAGAAATTCAGAGAACGTATATTCAGAGACTTGCCCAGGATCTCATCATATCAAACAAAACTTGAATATAGTTGTCTCTGAATCCAAATTTAGCCATGTTTTTATTTTGTTTAACTACTTTTACCAGAAATTTGTGTTTATCATATTATATACTACACACAGTGGAGGTTTGTTAATTTTTAGCTGATATATGCATCTTCTTTAGTATAACTTTTATTCAGGTAATATGGGTACTTAGGACCTTTTGTTCAAAGTTTTGGTCTTTGCTACAACATTGACATAGTTGGATGATCTATCTTTCTAACTGTTGTCAATTTTTAAATTTAATTCAATATACAGGTAAAACAAGTGTATTCCTTTCTATATTGAATTGGTATAGATTTTTTAGATATCTACAAATCACAAAGTACTCTAATACTGGCAAAATCAAAACTAGCCTCTATCCTCAAGGAATTACAGTCTACTTCACCCAAGCTCTCTTCAAATATAATATACATATTGTATCCAACTTATTTGGCTTCCAACATACATTATTTTATATTGCAAATGCTTCTATCTACCTATCAAGACTGCAAGTCAATTGAAGACAAAAATATATTTTTTCTCTACCAACTAGTTCAGAAGCTAGAACATAGCAGGCTTTTAATAAACACTGGTTTTGCCTCATTTCCAAAATATATAGAGAATTGACTCTAATTTATAAGAAATCAAGTCATTCTCCAATTGATAAATGGTCAAAGGTTATGAATAGATAATTTTTCAGTTGAAGAAATTGAAACTATTCCTATCCATATGAAAAGATGCTCCAAGTCATTATTAATCAAAGAAATGCAAATCAAGACAACCTGACATACCACTACACAACTCTCAGATTGGCTAGGATGACAGGAAAAGATAATACTGAATCTTGGAGGGGATGTGGGAAAACCGGGACACCAATACATTGTTGGTGGAATTGTGAATATATCCAGCCTTTCTGGAGAGCAATTTGGAACTATGCTGTAGCATGCCCTCCTGGCAGTAACAATTACTAGTCTGTCCTAGGCCCAACAGAGTACCTTTGACCACTGACCTTTGCAGTGTCAACTCTACCCGGCTCGCCTACTCTGAGGCCTTCAAAGGTCTCTGGCCACAATTTCATGAATAATAGTTTAATAACCGGTAGCGCACTCAAGAATAGCCATATGTAATCTTAAAAGCCTTTATTATACCTACTCACATAATGCCCTGGCTTGATGCCCTGACCTGTTAGTTTCCTAATGAACACGTGGTCTGAAGACCCACGTGTTCACTACCAAACTTCTTACCTCTCTAGGCTGTCCATCAGTTTGACTTGGCTTGGCTACCCCAGGCTAGGGAGCCAGGTTAAAGAGAGCGACTGCTGTCTGCAGTGGGCTTATAAGGGGCCTGTGAGGTCACACACACAGCCAACCAGCGAGAGAGCCATGACCCATTACAAAGCTATCTCAATATGGCCAGGATCCCACCCAGAGGGCAGTCCTATATCCACAGAGAATACTTCTAGGCAACTGAAATCTCCTGTGGTGCTGTGCCCGCCCATTGAAAGGACCCTTACAAGTCCCTTCTCTTGTTTTGTGGGAACCTCATCTTTACACTATGCTCAAAAAGTTATCAAACTGTGCATACTCATTGATCCAGCCCTACTACTGGGCTTATATCCCAAAGAGATACTAAAGAAGGGAAAGGGACCTATATGTGCCAAAATGTTTGTGGCAGCCCTCTTTGTAGTAGCCAGAAACTGGAAATTGAATTGGAGAATGGCTAAATAAATTGTGGTATATAAATGTTATGGAATATTATTGTTCTATAAGAAATGACCAGCAGGATGATTTTAGAAAGGCCTGGAGAGACTCACATGAACTGATGCTGAGTGAAATGATCAAGACCAGGAGATCATTGTATACTTCAACAACAATACTATATGATGATCAATTCTGATGTACATAACTCTCTTCAATAATAAGATGAACCAAATCAGTTCCATTCGTTCAATAATGAATAGAACTAGCTACACCCAGTGAAAGAACTCTGGAAAATGAGTGTGAACTACTACATAGCATTTCCAATCCCTCTGTTTTTATCTGCTTGCATTTTTTATTTCCTTCTAAGGTTAATGTTACCTTATTTCAAAGTCTGATTCTTCATGAGCAACAAAATAACTGTATGCATATGTATACATATATTGTATTTAACATATACTTTAACATATTTAACATGCATTGGTCTATCTGCCATCTGGGGGAAGGGTTGGCGGGAAGGAGGGGAAAAGTTGGAACAGGTTTTGCAAGGGTCAATGCTGAAAAATTACCCATGCATATACCTTGTAAATAAAAATAATAATTAAAATAAAATAAAATAAACACTGTTTTTTTCTATGCATAATATGAAGAACACAAATGACATATCTATATTTATCTAAAGTTTGCTGTGACCTAAAGTGATCAGATTATAGATCAGATTATCAGGTTAAGCTCTGACCCCATAAAGTCAGAAAGATCTAGATTTAAGTTTCACCTCTGATATCCACTATCTGATCCTGAATAAATCCCTTCACCTCTCAGAAAATCTATCATCTATTGGTTTTATTTTTAAAAGTATTTTCATATTTTCAAATATATGTATATTTATGTTATGAAGTGGTTAGCAGAAGTAGATGGTGGAAGTAAGGAAAATAATTAAGAAAAGATTTATGAATAGGTAGTAGTTGATCTGAGCCTTTAAGAAGGGAAAGATTTCAATAAATGAGAAACTCATTTTTTTAGCATGGAAAATATATTGTATAAGGGTCTAGAAGCAAGAAAAAGCAGCAAAGTTTCATGGAATAGTCAAACAGAATGATTTTTGTAAAGTAGTAGGAAGTGAAGCTATAAAGTTAGTAGCAAGTCAAATTGTGAAGGTAAATTAATATCACACTATATATATGGATAATAATATGTGGGAAGAGAGGTGATGCTGAATAGTTTTAAATGAGGTACAAGAAGAAGAAGAAAGAAGAAAGAGGAAGAGGAGGAACAGAGATAAAAGATTGGATGGAGAGGAAGAGTCAAACATTATATATATGTATATATATATATATATATATATATATATATATATATATATATATATATATATATATATGAGGTTAGATAGATGATGGATAATAAATAGAGAATATGACAGATGCAGATGAAAAGAAATAAAACAGATATTTACATAATCCTTGATGTGTTATTTGACATTTTTTATCAACTTTAATGACAGCTAAGAATGCATTACTAATCTGCCATAGATAATCCACCACTTTCATTGAATAAAGTCATCTGTGAAATTATTTTTGAGTAATGTAGACAAAAGAATTAAAGAAATATATTTCCCCCTTCAAACTATTTTTTCTGATATAATATAGAAATACTTTTGTTGTTGCTAAGTATGCTTTTGTTAAAAACAATCATCTTTCTTTTATTATTTAGAAATCCAAATGGGACTCAGAACAATGGAACTAGATGGCCAATCTTTGGTACCACAGAACAAAAATATATTACCTTGAACACTGAATCACCAAAAATACATGCGAAATTGCGTGCCCAGCAGTGCCGATTCTGGAAAACATTTTTCCCCAAAGTTTTGGAAATGTCAGGTGAGAAATTATGCTTAGTCATTAATAACTGTACTATTAAATTAAAGTTCTTGCTACTAACAGACTATTTTACTTTTACTTCATAAAACATATTGCTAAAACAACCAATGGGTATGTGCTATTCAATTCTAATATATATTTTATAACTATATTTTCAAAGTTTATTTTAATGACTTTTATTGCACAGTGCATTGTTCTTCCAGAAATTTGCAAATCCAGCCTCCATAAAAATCTACTGAGAATTGATATATACCCTTCCTGAAACCCTGATCCCAAGATAAAAATGAATAAACAGATTTAGTTTCTGTTAAAGACACATTGAATATTTCAACACAAATAGAAATATTTCAAATATGTATCTTTTCCCTAATGTTGGTTTTCCCTCTACTAGATCCTTCAATGAGTTTTCAAAGTTTCTCTGTCCCAAAAAATGTGTCACATTGCTGCTAACCTGGTTTTAAATTTTGTAAAACCTCCTAGTTTAGTTCTAAAGCAATATGTATGTATGTATGTATGTATGTATGTATGTATATATATATATGTGTATATATATATATATATATATATACATATATATATATATATATATACACATATACATATTCTTTATAGTATCATACCTGTTTTCAAAACTTTCCAGTTTGTAGGATCTTCTCAAGTACCCTTGAACAATTTACTTAACCATATTTATAAAAGAAATGAGAGGAACAGACTCATGGAATCTCAATTTAATTCAAATTCTATATGATTTGATTCTTTTTATGGCATGCCTATTCCGTGTATATACTGATATCTAATCTTTATTGGCAAAGCTTTTGGATTGGTTGGTTGGTTAGATTTTATTGCTGTTGCTGTTGTTTTTAGGTACATGTCCATCATTAATAAAAATGTCCCCTATTCTCTTTTCATCATCAAATTAATAAAATTTTGCTTTGCTGCTCTTTGACAATTGTACATTTTCTATCAATATTACCATCTGATTTTAAAATCATCCAGCTGTTTGTACCATGTAAGTCTTCTTTTTTCAATATTCCCACAAAATTAAAAAATAACATTTCTAGAATCTGTTTTCTTTCTGCAATAAAGTTCTCCCTCAATTTCAACTTTTGCCTTCATTATCCTTTTTATCTCACGATCTATTGTCATGGCCTTTGTGGATGATTTCACAAATATGGCAGGTTATTTAAAAAAAAAAATTAAATTTGGGTCAGTTTCAGGCAAAATGTGGACATTTCAGAATAACATGCTATTGCTTAATATGCTTTTTGATCATCATGCATTACTCATGAAAATTATATTTCTATACTCCATCTGGTGGGGCAATGTCTCTGATATACAAGTGTACTGAATGTTACCAAATGTTCTGTGACATAATAGATACCAATAGATGGGCTGCCGCATCTCTTGGCAGAACAGGCCTGCCTGGTGTGTCCTCTGGGCGTGAATGACAATGAGGAAAGGCACTGAACCTGCCAAGAGATGTACAGACATTTATTGCATCACTAACCAACCACTTGTACTGAATCAACCCTTATATTAAAAAGATATAAAGATAGATATGTGAGTAAGAGATAGTGATTGATAGATGATAGATCCAGACAGATATAAAGATAGACATATATCAATTAATTGAAAACATTTTATCAAATACCTACTATGTTCCAGACATTGTACTAATGATTGGGAATACAAATACAATCAATAAAAATAAATATTTAATCCTGGGGAGTTTACAATCCAGTAGGAGCAGAAAACCCAAAAGAGCAGTACATGCATATGTTCAAACAGAATACATACAAAAAATATTAAATAAAAAGAATACCAGGTAGCTAATCATAAAGTAAGGAAATTCCCATTTCTTAAATATATGATGGTCTTTTATGAATGTTTAGTAAAGGCGTGCCTTTACTTAATGAAAACTGATTATTCTCAATTCATTTTCTATGACAAGATAATAGAAAATAATGTAATTCAACTAATTTAGAAGAATATTAATCTGTCAAGAGCTCTATCCCTTAGTTGTGATAAAAGTAGTAAAGATTAAAAAGTAAAAGTACAAATGTATGCTATACCTTATGAAAAGAATCTGAGATACAGATATTTGAACTACATTTTTCATCTTAACCTTTATCTGCAAATGTTAGAAATAGTGAAGAATAAGCAACATGTTTACAACAGGTAAACAAGTAGATTACTGCCTCTCCTTCTAGAATATAAAAACATTTTAATAACATATCTGTATGCATGTGTTCATGTGTGTTACATGTAAAACAGAGTTATTTTTTCTTCTGTTTAGCCTCTGAGCTGCTTTTCAACCCTGTGATCATGAGATTCTATGACCATTCGTGAATTTTATAAAAAAATTTTTTTTTTGTGAATTTGATGGAAAAGAATAAAGAGATTTTTTCCTTCCAACTCTAAATTTTTATTACTTCTAGTTGGAAGGAATTGAGAGATAAGAGGAAAGTGATTAATCTGAAATAGATAAGTTCAAGGTTTTCTGATGACTTCAAGACCTCTGCTATCTCTGCACTTATCCCTTACTTCACTCTTAAACACTCTGTCTAGTCCTGTGTTACCTGACATCAAATGCTCTTACATATTAATTATATAAATGATGGTTTTGTTGGGACTGTGGGCTTGAAAATCAGAGGATCTTAAATTCAGTACTTACTACTTACTCTATGTTTGATATTGGTCAGTTAATTTGAGTTCTCTTAGGAGCCTAGAGGATGAGAAGATTGAACTATATGACTTTTCAGGTCTTTTCTATGATCATTCAGTATGACTAGAAAATGACTGCAATAAATACAATGATCAAATACTAATTTGACATCCATTTGATGTAAATATCTCCATTTCAAATCAGATATTTCTGGTTCAATTGATCATAGTAAAATAGCAAGTCAGCACATTCACCAGCAATAGTCTAAAAAGCAAATAAATCTATTGTTGGATAATTAAGTCAGCTGTAAATAGACACTGATACTTTGAGATTCACTTCTGTCAAAGGAAGGAAAGATGATCTACAAGCCAAATGTTGCAAGATAGTATGTATCTCAGCTTTCTCAACTATCTAATCTATTCTGAAATAGAATCTCCTTTCAATGTTTAAGAAACTTTAGAGTCAGGAAATGATTTGTTCATCCAGCTTAGATATTTCTGCAATTTAAAATTTGATAGTGTGTATCCAACTGTCAAGGGATGACAGAATTTGCTTTAACTAGGTAAATTCATGTTATTTAACCTTCTCTTAAATCAACTTCAATATATTTTAACCATAAATCCATTCAAAATTGTTGAAGTATCATTTTCAAAGGAGATGTTAATGAAATAAAATTAATTAAATCAGTATTATGTGGAAATTGCCTGCTGTGCTTATAAATTTTGTAAGTAGTTGAAAAAGCCCCCAATCAATAAAATTAACACATTTATTATTCTGTTATTGTTTTGTGTAATAATGAAACCATATTCATTGGCAGAATCATTTTTAAAAATCACGATCCACCAAATTGCCAAACTCCTGATTACTGGTTAAGTTCCAGTAAGGGAACTTAATTCACAATATGGGAAACTGATTCCAAACACAGAAATCTGAATCCTTTAGGAAAACTCCCAGTAGTCTCATGTATTATTTTCCTCTCCTTCCTACAGTTCAAAACTGATTTCTGCCTTTTGCTTTTATATTTGAACAACTGGCTAGTGGATATGCAGTACTCATTACATGTCCATTATCTTCTTCCACAGAAAAATAGATATTTATCCTGGCAGTGGGGCCAGCATCAGCAAATACTCTAGTATTTTATATAGAACTTTATGGCTAGCAAAGTGCTTTTTAATTGTTATTTCAACTTACCTTTATTTTTATTATACTCCTATGAGTCAGGTACCACAGCATCATGATATCATAGATAATATCAGCATCATACACATAAAGAAATTGAAGTAAAGGATGGTTTTGTGACTTTCCTAGAATCTTGTCACTAAGTAACTTAAGATTTCAACTCATGTCTTCATGATTGGAGCTCTATGTCTCTAGTCAAGTACTTCGTCCAAGAATATGATTTTTGAACCTAAAAAAATATGATAAAGATCAAAACAAATAGAAAGATAAAGAGTGGTGATAGGTTTGTTTTCCTTTTGGGGGAAGATGAAGCAATGTATATGATTTTGGATAAGCTAAGTAGTTTGTATTTTCAGACCTTTTGTGTAGAAGTGTTTAAGACAATATCTGGAGTGGGGGACTGAAAGGGGAGCATGTTATGTAAAAGGGAGGAGGTGAGCAGAGGTTTAGATTAGAGATAAAAACAGAGAATTATTAGAGCTCTGAGGGGTGAAGCCTGAGAAAAGACACTTGGATGTGCCAATTCAGAAATTAGCAGTGATATTTAGAGAGTTTTTCCTATGGAGATTTTGTGCATAAAAGACAGTGAAATGGTGAAAACCCAAAGGCAGACAGCACCCAATACCTTAATATTTATTAGAGGCCAGAAGAGAAAGATCAGGGAAATAACTGGAATTTTAATTTCTCCAGATGTATTTATATATAATAAAGGAAGGAGCGGTATGGAACAAAATGTTTTACCAATATTATCTCATCTTATCTCCTCTCATTGAATCTTCACAACACTCATGTGAGTTAGGTGCTGAAACTAATTTACTTAGAAATCGAGGACCTTGGCAGGACTGCAACCAAGCTAAATATTAGCTATATGACTTTTCAGGTCCTTTCCATATCTTTGTCTGTGACCATTCAGTAGGACTAGAAAATGATTGCAATAAGTACAATAATCAAATACTAATTTGACATCTGTTTGATCTAAACACACCATCTCAAATCAGATATTGCTGGTCCTATTTAGGATCAGATCATGGATGTTGAAGAAACCTCAAAAAAGGTGAATTTTTCCAATATTAAGATTTAAACTTCCTTTATTTGATGATTTCAATCCCCTCTAGTCTGTATACTGACAAAATTGTTCCAGTGATCAGCACAGGTTGTGCTATGATTGCATTCTTGCCAATCAAAATAAGATAACTATACACAGCATTCATGTCATGTCTCCTGCCCAAAAGAGTATTATTAATAGAATGGAATAATATTCCTTTATTTTATTCAAATATGAGGTTGAGGTCTTAAAGAAAAAAATATACTTCTGAGCATTCACATTTCTAAGTAAATGGGACTAAATCTAATCTCTTCTAATGTTTATATGGGGAAAATATCCCCAGTGGGTTAACTTTTTTAACATTAGTAGTTAAATAATATCATTAAATCAACCATTTCTAAATAATTCAGTTATCTCTTCCCCATCCTTATTCTCAAACCTGCTCAAAAATAGAAAAGATCCAAAGGAACCTGTTACAGTGATCTCAGGAATGCCAAGATAAAACTATGAAACAGGCAAGCTTATGATTATTTTTCCCTATTTTCTTTGGTGCCATTCACCTAAAGTCTGAAAAGACCAAATAGTCTTTTTACCCTCTGCTCAATCAAAACCTCTCCTAAGGAAAAGGTTAAACACCTTTTCCCTCTACATAAATTAGTGCTGTCAAACAAAAATAGAAACAGATCTACTAAACTGAGATAATGATCCAGCCACCCCATGACAGCTCAGAAAAATATATGTTGTATTGGATTTTATTTATTTTGTTTAATATTTCCCAATTTCATTTTTTAATCTAGTTTGTGAGCACTAAGAATATTTTTGAATTTAATCATTTGACCATTCGTTCAACACCTCTTCTATATTTCAAGAAGTACTTCTCTGTGTTATCAGACAAAAATAAAAACAAAACAACATTTCCTCTTTCAAAGCAGATTATCACCTTTTCTATATGTATTAACAAAGAATTTTGCTTTATAATACCTAAAATTTAAGTAACTTACTCAGGTTCACTCAGTTAGTAGAATAGATAGATGAATGATTGATAGATATAGCTACACAGATATGACATACATGTAAAATGTATGTGCCATGCATGCATACATGCGTGATGCATACATGCATTACCATACATTACATATTTATATCTATATTTTCAGAAGTAGGACTGGAATCTGGGCCTTCCTGGTTTTTTACACACTACTTCACAATGTCTTGCATCTGTATGTATATATGTGTGTGTGTGTATGTGTGTGTGTGTCTGTGTGTGTGTGTGTGTATAAATGCAGTCCTTAATACATACTCCCTTATTTTTCTGTCTCCATTTATTGCGACTTTGAAAGTTCTGATTGCCCTCTTATACATTTTCTTCCTTTACTTTCTTTATTGGCTGGCATTTCAGTGCTTCATAATTCATTATACAGATCAATGGCTTCTTGATGGAGGTTTATAGATAAAGGAAGAACTCAGGTTTATAAAACATTTGGGCATGACTACTTTCAAAGCACTAGAGCTCATAAACATCTGAATATGAGCCATCCAGGAGGAAATGTAACACTTGCCTGAACTGCTAATCAGGCATCATTGCATTAGCAACTGTGATTGTTAAACTATAATCAAGTCAAGGAAAGGAATTCATAACCAGGTGCCTTCTCTCTAAATAATACTAGTCATGGTCCAAATCCTCAAATTGTCTCTCATTGACAAAGAGGCAAATGACTTTATTCTCTTCAAGGCTTTAATTTCAGGCTTTACTTAAAGGCCATTTGAAACTTGAGATTCACAAGTGAAATAGTCAAAGTGGAACAGTAAGCCAGATGTTTATTCATTTTGGAGGAATATATGCATTTTTCTGACCACTCTAAAAGCACAAACTATCTAATGAAGTACAGACTCATTTCTTCTTTTGAAAGTTTGTCATATAACAACCCTTCAATATTTCTACGCAGTTCAAATAACATTGAATACTTGTTTTAAATTCACCAAAATAAATACTTATTAAATATAAAAAAGCTTTATCATTTTAACTATACCAGCTTCAAAAGAATATACTCTAATTAAGTATAATTTGATTATGGTTAAACTAACAAATCTCTCAGACATTTCTAATTCATCAAAGAGATTTTCAAAAAATATTATCTGAAGAAGATCCTCCACTACTCATCTCAGGACCATGCAAATGCAACAGGAATATTTCTCTATTTAGTGAGCCTATTCTTTCCTCATACTTTGATGGGGGAGGTAAACTAATCTTAAAAGTCTGAAAATATTGAGAATTGGCCAAATTTTCTAAGCATTTTCATATAATCAAATAATTTTCATATATTTTTCATATAAAATTCAATAAATTTTCATATAATCAAATCAGCAATTATTAAGAACTTACCATAAACAAGACATTGTGTTCAATACTGGGGAACAAAGACAAACCTAGAGGCAGCTGGGTGGTACAGTGAATGGAGCTTTTGGTTTGGAGTCAGGAAACCTGAGTTCAAATGTGACCTTAAACACCAGCTGTGTAATCTTTGGCAATTCATTTAACCTCTACTTCCCTCAATTTCCTCCATGGTTAAACTTGGGATAATGACAAAAGCCTATCTCCCAAAATTACTATAAAGATAAAATCAGATAATGTTTGCAAAAGAATTCAGGACATTTCCTGGCATATAGTGATGAGAGTTAGGAAAGGGGGAACCCCTTTTGGTTGGGCACAAGGATAGTCTAATGACGGCACAGAGTCCCCTGTAAAGGAATTAACAGGCCCGAAAACCTAGATTGATAAAAAAGGTTTATTGTAGGGGTTTGGAAGTTAGGGCAAAGGTAGAAAGACGCCAGGGCCAGAGTTGGTTACCAGGCAGACAGGAACCCTTGGCATGGCTGAGGTAAGAATGCCATGTTTAGGCTCCTACAAAGAGTGAACTTCCAGGGTTCCCCTTTTTATAATCTTGAAGGTGGGTGGAGTCCAGACTCCTGTCTGGTTTTCGGCCAGGGTTAACATTGAATAGAATTCAATGGGTTTGTACATAAGGAAGAAGCTGTTTGTGAGGGTTGGGGAAACCTGAGCAGATAGTGGGGGACTAGGAAAGTCCAAGTTAGCTCAGATCCTGTGGGGGCTGGGAAAGCCCCAATATCATTGGAATTCAAAAAGGATGCTTTTTGACCAGGATTTGTGAATCAAAGATCCTAGTTTCTTTTTTTGGGGGGGGAGGTTGGGAATTAGAAAGGAATCTTAAAGGGACCTTAACCCCCCTCAATAGTAGGTAAGATAGAATTGTTCATCATATTATTTTCCCCCTATTCTCTAAAAACAATATTGGTCCAAAAGGAACTTACTTCCATTGAAAGGGATGAATAGGGTTTAGGATCTAGAATTCAGAGAGATAAATATTCTTAGTCACAGAGATAGCATCTATATACAATTGATCATCAATTAATTTATGAAGAATATATCAGGAATGTAAGTCAGAATTATCATTATTTATAATATTTATCCTCTTTAAACAATATTTTAATATTTCATCATCACAGTTACTCCATAGACCTACATTCCCATCTTCACTCTTCTTAATGTGTTATTTCCCTCCATTAGAATGTAATCTGCTTGAAGATAATAAGTTCCTCACTTTGGATATTGTGAAATTTGTATCTCTAGTGCTTATATCCTGAGGATTTTTTAAAAAATGTTTTAATCCATGCATTCATTCATTCCTAATCATATTTTAAATAGGTGCTTGATGATCTAGGATTTATTTTAAATGTTAATACTTTGGTTTCCTGCTTCAGTATATTGTTCTCTTTTCTTTGTGTATGTCTCTGTGCTTCTGTGTCTCTGTCTTTGACTTTCTCTCTTATTCAGAGATTACTAACTAAATATTTAAAAAATAAAACCTTAGTATTGATATCTTGAGCAGCTTCTACAGATAGCTACATGCATACATACATACACACATATATATATATATATATATATATAGAGAGAGAGAGAGAGAGAGAGAGAAAGAGAGAGAGAGAGAGAGAGAGAGAAGAGAGAGAAGAGAGAGAAGAGAGAGAAGAGAGAGAAGAGAGAGAAGAGAGAGAGAGAGAGAGAGAGAGAGAGAGAGAGAGAGAGAGAGAGAGAGAGAGACAGAGACAGAGAGAGAGAGAGACAGAGACAGAGACAGAGACAGAGACAGAGACATGGATAAATGAGTCCTAGACCTCTGATTCCACTGGAATTCCTAGAAAAGAAAAGTTCTTCTATCAATAGAGTCTGGACACATCCTATTAATTTGCAGACTCAGAAAGTTGAATGCATTACCAAGTTTAAGTAACTCATCCAAGATCACACAATCAGGATGTGTCTGCGGTAGGACTTAAATCCTAAGCCCTAATGGTACTGAAGTTGCCCCTCTAATATACCATACTACCTCATATACACTTAGGTAAACTGAGACCTACTAAAAACCTTAACTTAAAAGGTCAAGATCTCCCACAACTCCAGAGCCATGTCCAGGCATCTTGATGTATATCTGGCCACTGGATCCAAACGACTCAGGAGGAGAAAGTGAGTCATGTGACCTTGCACAGCCCTCCCTCATTTAAATCACCTCCCTGATGTCATGGTCCTTTCTGTAAATGAAGGACAAACGGCAACAAAAACAACAGATGTCCATAAACATGCATGTATGTGTGCATAGATCTACAATACAAACATAATGAATTTCAAGTATATATACATATGTAATTACAAACTTTGCTTAAAGGATATTTAGAACTTGAGATTCACAATTGAGATAGAGTGAAATAGTAAGCCAGGTGGTTATTCATTTTGGAGGAATATATGGATTTGCAAGTGTATATACATATATATTAAAAGTTATATGCATGTACATATATACTGAGTTGTAAATATATACATATACATATTACAACTTATGTGCATGTGTGTGGGTATATATATATATATATATATATATATATATATATATACACATACACACATATATATGTATATATGCACAAAAGAGAAAAAAAGATAGTTCCTATTCTCAAGATGCTGTCATCACATGGGGCAAAAACAGAAGAAAACATGTAAAAATGAGCTATATACCAGATAAACACAACTTACTTTTAAAGAAAAAAAATAAGGGGGAATTGGCAAAGAATCCTTTGAGATAGGATTTTAGTGGGGAGTTTAAGAAACTCAGCATCTCTTATCTGGACCATTATGCTTGCCTGTTAATTGGTTTCCCTTCATCTAAGTTTCTTCTCCTCAATCTCCCCTGAAAATATGTGCCTAATTCATATTCTTAAAGCATAGGATAAACAATGTCATTCTCTTCTTTCTGAAGCTCAGTGGGTCACTGTGGAATTAAATCCCAGACTTTCTGGTGTTTATCAACATTCATTATCTCTCTGAAGCCTAGCTTCCTAGATCAATTCCATCTTACTTTTCCTAATGTACTCCACAGTAGCATAACTGGCCTGTCTGACATTTTCTATATGTGATACTGCATTTCTTGCCTTAATAATTTTTCATAAATTCACCCCTTCATGCATTCATATAGCTCAGAAACCCTAGTTTCCTTTGAGCTACTTCCCATATAAGGTGTTTTGTGTTTTTGTTTGTTTTGAGAGTTTTTTGTTGCTTTTGAGTTGGAATTTGTCTTAAGAGTCCAAAAAAAATTTTGTCTTAAGAGTCATCATGATGCTCTAACCAATCTTTGGTAAAAACTACCTATATACATATATACATATATATATATATATATATATATATATATATATATATATATATATATATATATATATATATATACACATACATATATACATATATACATATACATATATACACACATATATATACATACACATATATACATATACATATATACACACACATATATACATACACACATATATATACATATACATATATACATATATACATATACATATATACGTGTATATATATATATATATATATATATATATTTCTTTGTCTGAAGGAAAGAAATTAAATACTGTAGTGGCTCATAGAAGAAAAAAATAATAAACTAGAAGCTAAATCTGAGGCCCTGGGCTTCAATTCCTTCTATGCCATTTGTGGCTTTGGCCAAACCAGTGAAATTCACAAATTTGAATTTCCTCGTCGTTAAAAGGAAGGATTAGACTAAATCAAGAGTTCTTCACTTGTCTGTAAATTGTAATATTGGGGTAACTATATTGCAATATAATTCATATCCCTTTACATTACTTCCAATTTTATTTTTTTTTATTTTTTTAATTTATTTTTTATTTTAATAGTTTAGCTATTGCTACCACTAATTTCATTGACTTTTTAAAAATTTTTTGCTGAGGCAATTGGGGTTAAGTGACTTGCCCAGGGTCACACAGCTAGGACCTGTTAAGTGTCTGTGACCACATTTGAACTCAGGTCCTCCTGACTTCAGGGCTGATACTCTAACACTGTACCATCTAGCTGTGCCCCCTACTTTCAATTTTATTTTGTCATCTATAAGCATCCTTATAAGTGATGCATGAACTTCACCAGTTTCAAAAAAGATTCTTGTCATAGAGAAACAAAGAGACAGACAGACAGATTGATAGATATATACATTAATTGAATGATGGAAGGATACAGCAAAAAAAAATGAATGGGAAGACCTCCTATATAAAAGCAGAGAATGTATCACATCCATACATAATACTTATGTGTATATTTGTGGTATATGTGTATACATACATATACATGAATGCTACATTCACAAAGTTCCAGAAATTGTCGTCAATAAATATAAATTGTCCCAGATTTCTAATAACTAGCTTTAATATATAAAATCATTTATGTGTATAAAACCATGAATGCCATACATTATAGGTGTTAAATAAATGTTACTTCATTGGTTCATTAAACAGAGCCACAGCTTTATTTTATGAATTTAAAATCTTTTGAGGCAGAAAAAAACTGAACATAGAATGTCATCTAGATAGATGATATTAAATGCTCGATGAAGGAACTGAATGAAAGAATATAAAGGACAATTTGATATGTATCTGTGTGTGTGTGTGTGTGTGTGTGTGTGTGTGTGTGTGTGTGTGTGTGCCAATTAATCTCTGAGGAGGTTTTAAAATGCTCAAATATTACTATTTTAATTCAACTTCAGGATTTGGGCATATAAATAAGAAAAGTGGGCAGCCTTGAAAATGCTGCTTTTCTTTTAATTTTATCTGTACATTGATCATATAGGAATGTAATTATATACCTGCCACAATAAAGAGAGTTGTTATATTTATGTATTTTTATCTTAAAGCATCTAAATATAATGGAAAAGTGGGGATTGGGAAAGGGAATTGTTTATTTTTACAAAAGACTGATTTTTAAACACTTCAATTTTTAAAACATAAATATAAACCTTTTATATTTCCTTTAAATTTTTAAAAGGTAAAACTTGTCTTATTGAAGATTATTTTTTTCTTTGAAAGAAGCTCCAAGGCAAAAATGTAAATCTTAAAAGTTGAATTACTGACAACTTAAAAGGAAGGAGAAAAAATCACCCTAAATAAACAAAACAAAAAGCTGCCATGCTTTGTACCTACAGAAAAGAGCATTTGTAATCAAAATTATTTTTCAATTAATATAGCTATCAATTCAAATGTACATTAATCCAACCCATTTCATGTTTTACAGGAGATATTGATGAAGTTGAGCGTGAATGGAAAGCAGGATTCCGTCGCTGGAACAGTTATATGATGGACTGGAGAAATCAATTTAATGATTACACAAGCAAGAGGGAAAGCTGTGCAGGTCTCTAATTAATTGGCCTGGCCTTTTAGGAATGTTCCTTTTCCTGTGGATCAAGGCAAATGGGCTGGTAGCTCACTTGTGAGCCTCAAATGGAAGCTTTTCTATAGCTAAACCCAAATGCCAAGAGGACAGTATTGATTCTTCCCATTTTTCCTTTGTATTTTGCCTTTCATTTCAGGAAACAAACCATTCAACAAGCCAAACTAAAACATAAACATTAAAGCTTGACTATGAATTTATGAGCAAATTTCAACTTTTAGCTGTGTAAAATTCTTTTACCCAGAAGTCTTTAAGCTTTAAAAAAAACCACACACATTTCTGTAGTCTTTTGACAAATTTTCCACCATGCTAAAAAGCACTGATTTTATTTTAATTATTTTATTTTATTTTTGTCTGTTTGTTCCTATCTTGCCTAGGTTGGAGAAGTAATTCTCTAAGTTTCGGTTCTATTGTTGATTGGAACAGAAACAGTCACTAGGTCTCTTTTTCATCTGAGTTACTTTATTCCTCCATAGGCAGCCAGTTGCCCTCCCCAAAAATCATGGGCTCATTATATTGATGGTAGATTTACAGTGGATTTCCAATCAGATTTAAACCACAGATCTCCATCTAATAACCTCTGATTCCCCCAAAGCAAAGACTCTAGGCATATACAATCATGACCAACTTTTTATTGGCTCTGTACATGTTATGTCTTATCTTTCAAGTATCTGTTTTTGAAGAGATGAAAGATGTAGGGACCTTAAAGATCATTTAGGATAATGCTTCATTTTATTATACTGAACTGACAACTAGTTGGGAGAAACGGAAATCCAGAAAGATGAACATATTTATCCAAGTTCTCAGGAATTTTAAAGTAGCAAAGCTGTGATCCAAATGTACCATTCTTTTTATAATAGTCTTATGCCCTTATCTGATAAATTTATAAGGTCATTTATTTAATGTTAACCAGTCAAAAAACCTCCTCCTCCCAAAATTTCTAGTATCTTTAAGAGAACGGAACACATAATCCCCATATCAGCAATAATGCTTATTGTTTTTAATAAGTTATTAAAATTTGAGCTTTCTATATTTACTTCATATTTTGATGGATTTGCAGTCTCATCAATGTGGATTGTTAGAACAATGATATCAACAAAGGACACACACCTTCTGAACCTTTGTAATTCTTGATTCTTGCCTATTCTTTTTCTATAACTGAGCTCCCCCTCCAATGTGCTAGAGGCCATCCTCCAGAACCTTGAATATCTAGTGGAATGCAGTGCAATGTGTGGGTTTTCCAACTACTAGAATGAAATTTCTTTGCAAATAAGAACTGTTTAACTTTTATGTTTTTATTCCAAGAGCTTAGCAGTGTCTACTTCTAAGAAACACTTATGTGTCTTTGCAAGTTGATTGGATTTACCCAAACACACACACACACACACACACACACACACACACACGCATGTGCAAATACATAAATATACAGATGTATAACTTTTCCATTAGTATCCTCCCTCCCTATACAAGCTGTATATACACACAACATATATATATAAACACACACACATATATGTATATATATATATATATATATGAAACTTCTCCATTTATATCATCCCTCCACATACATGCTATACATATGCACATATACACATAAATACACACACAATGTGGCAGAAATTTGTAAACTAATGCAAATAACAGGAATATTTAATTGTCAGAGAGGAAGAAGCTATGGAACTATTTGAAATGCTAAAGTACTTAAATACTTTTACAATAGGAAATATTAAGATTTCAGTCAAGAAATGATTTCTGCATAAAATAAGTCAAAGTAGAATCAATTTACTTCTCATATATAATAATTAAGTTGAGAATTTAAGAAGATACAGGATATTTCTGATAAAGCAGGACAAAACCTCACAAAAAGTAAGTTATATCTCTACAAAAATGCATTATCTTTAGGCAAATTGCCTATATATTGTTCCCATTGAAAGCATTTTCTTTAAAAAAAAATCAATCTGATTAACAATAATTTTCAGCAATACATATTTCCTTCCTTATTCTCAAAAAGAACAAGCTTTTCAAACAAGATTGAAATAGTTTAAAAACTATAGATAGAAACTCTAGTGACTACTTCTGTATGATTACATTTTAATAGCACTCAGAGAATTTTAGAACTAGAGAGCACCTATTATATATTAAAAAGAAAATTCTCTGTTCCTTATTTTTGTCATTGAGAAATTGAATAAAGAAAACGTAAATATTAACTGTTCAAGAAAAAAAAGGCACTATGATGGAATTAATAGATTTCAGAATTAGGACTGGGGTTCAAGTACCATGTATGACAAACTCTATGACCTATGAAAGTGATGTACCCTCTAAGTTGTAGGCAATTTTTTAAAAAATGATTTTCTCAAAAATTGGTTATTTACATTGAGAAAAGAAAAATTTTCATGTCTAGTCAGCCTTACATGAAGAAGATTACTTTGTATTTAATATATATATATGTATATATATATATATATGTATATGTATATAATAAAATGTACACTTGCATATATACACATATACACTGTGTCTATATCTAGACACACAAACACGTACAAATTCATACAGTTTTATCAACAAGATCATAGAATGTTAAAAGTTTAAAGAGATCTTAGAAATCACCAAGTCTAGCTAATTTATATACTTAAAGAGGAAATCAAAGACAACACTGCTTATTCAGGTCCAAAAAAGTAATTAATAGAAAAGGTAGCACTTGCATCCATTATTTTTTTCAACAAGAATCTCTTCTTTTCTTGAAAGTCTAATCATTTGCCAAATAATCATACTTAACCATGATTCATAAATTACAAATTCTACAATCTGCGCTAAATCCCATTGTTCAGTTACCAATGAGAAAGACAGCAAAAAGGAGATTAAACCCACTGTCCCACTATTTAGGTTAAAATGCCTTAAAGTTCAAAAGAAGGAAGAAGATCATAAACATTTTCCAGATTCTTTTCATCATTATAGGATGGATAATCAGAAAGTTGTGGTTGCTTCCCAACTTTTTTTCCGTTATATATTATCTATCATCATATTGATGTTATTCTGGAGAGAACATATATGATGCCCCTGTGAGGAAGAGTCAAGGATATTTATGATTCAGGGAGACCGTAATTATAAGCCTTCATTCATGGTTCAAGTAAATAGGCAAGAAGATGTCAGGGTCTTCTGCATCATAGCTGAGATTCCCTAAACAATTTGAGATTCCCTATAAGAAAACTCCTCCTGACTATTCCAGACTATCGGGATGGGGAGAGTGGGGAGCACCCAAGAATCTCCCTTATCTTACACTGTCTTTGCTGAACTTACTATAAAGTCAGAGGTTTTGATCTAAAACCACTATCTAACACATTGTATATGATCATAGGAAAGTTAGCAAAACCCTTTCTTTATCTATAAAACATTTACCAACTCCATAGAATTAATGTGTATTTCAAATACAATGATGTATACAAAGCAGTATATAAAGGTCATCATTATAATTATTATTCTTTTCTCATCCTTGTCATTTTTCCTTTATATCCCATTGAAATTATAATTAAAGAGATCGAGTTTATATCTCCCATGGTGCTAATTCTCCTCAAAAGGTATTTTTGAATGGCAGTGGTGGTAGTGAATAAACTTTGTTCTTACAATGCATATTAAGAAACTCTACTTTTGTTGTCTGATGGACAAGAAATTGAGAATACTACAGCTATTTAAATGATAGAATAAAACTCAAGGGCAAGATTTTTCCCAAATACCAATAATAATACAAATAATTTCTAGAAGATTAATTCGTATATAGATAAATATATTCATGATTCAAAAGGCTTATGGAAATTGGGTAGATAAAACAATCTCAATTTAAAGACTGGTAGGTAGACACAACCATACTAGAATAAGAGAAATTGAATTCCTAATCTCTCTTTGAAACTAAATGGCCATGTCACCCTGACCAAGACATTCCTGTGATTTCAATTAAGTCAGCTTTGAAGTAAGATGTCATTTTAGAAATCTTCCAGATTTAAATTAGTGATCCTCCGAAATTTTGTGGTTTCTCCATATGAATAAATACACTTGATGAAAAATATATTAAGTTACTGATATGTATCACATGGTCTGCTAGTTATTGAAATACAAAGATTAATACAAAACAAGGACCTGCCCTCAAATACCTGATACTTCTAGGGGATATAATAGGAACATGTACACACAAAAAGTAAATAAAAAGAATTTATGAAGTAATTAAAGGTGTGTGTAAAAGACAGTCTAATAGGGGGAAATATATGCAAGCAACTAATTACCACCAAGCTAGATACAGAATAAAGATGAAATCCTCAATAAATGGAAGTATGAAAGGACATGAGGAAAGGCTTCCTCTAGAAGGTATAATTTTAACTGGGAATTGAAGGGAGGAAGGCAACAGGCAAAGAAGCAAAGGAAGAGCTTTCCATGCATAAAGGATGGTCAGTGAAAATGCCTGGATTGGAAAGATGGAACAAAGCAGCTAGTATCACTGGATCACAGAATAATGTGATGAAATGAAAACCTATAATGTATAAAAATAGACTAGAAAAGTGAGAGGAAGTTTACAAAGAGTGTTTGTTACTGAAGAGGAAAGAGAAAAAAAAAACTTGTGACAGATAAACCATCAAGCTTTAACAATAATTTAGTCTTGAACTGATGAAGTTTGCACCAGGATCAGAAGAAAGAAGGGGACACGATTTAAAGATGTCACTTCATTGATGATGGTTCTCCCAATAGCAATAAAATGTAAGAACAAACGTTTTGGAGGGAAAATATTGAGTTTAGTTTTAGACATATTGAATTTAAGATATTTATGAGAGAAAAATGGAATTGAATGTTTCCTCCATCATTATCTCTTTAACCAAGAGCAATCACTCTTTGAGTCCCAGTTTCCTTATCTAGAAGTACAATAGCTGGTTGCTAAAATCTCTAAATCAATGTTCTCAATCCATGACACTTATCTTAAGACAATGCAATGTGATTTTAATAAGTAGAGCATACCAACAACAAAGGGTAGAGAATCAGTAAATGTCTTATTATTGAAGTCACTTTGAAGGAATTGTTATTTAATGTCACTGCCTGCTAACTAAGTTCAGAGAAGCATATAGATAGATTCTTTAGAAACCTATAGGGCAGATTAAGGCATTGAGTTGGTTTTGAGTTCCAAAGATCTGGATTTAAATTCTAATTCTGACATTTGCTGCCTGTTTTTCACTGAGATTGTCAATTGATTCCTCTGGGCTTCTAGGAGAATCTTAAAACCTATAAATTACACAGGAGTTGCTGATTTGCTTTAGTTGAGGGATTTATTTTATTTTACTTTTACTAAAATAATCCTTGCTACTAAGAATTTACTGGTCAAAACCAAAGCATAAAATAGAAAACAAAGAAATAACTCCCTCAAGTCTCATTAACAATTAGAAGTAGAGAAGTAAATTACTTAGTTAAAATTTGCAAACAATTCTGGTGGGGGATTCTAACTTTTAGCATAAATACTAATTGCACAATGGTTGATTATCTCATCTTTCAAAAAGGGAAAGTAATCATTCCTGCCAGCTCCACTAGCTCTTGTTCAGATTAATTACTTAATGATTATAACAGTAACTATGCAAGGACTGAGGATTCATTCATTTTCAAAGACTTAGTACTAGTGTTTCTACTTCAATCTCTATTACCTTATTTTTTTTCTGAAGTCAATCTTTTGTTCTCCTTTACTTGTTTTTTGTTGTTTGTTTTCTTTTGAATGTTTTGGAAATGAATGTTTTTGTTTTGTTTTGTTTTGTTTTCCATGCTAAGATCAATTTATTTATCTTTTTAATAAAGCTTTTTTTTTCCTCCCAAAATCAAATGTACAGAGAGTTTTCAACCTTCACCCTTGCAAAACCTTGTGTTCCAATTGTTTTTCTCCCTCCCTTCTTCCCACCCTTTCCCCTACATGACAAGCAATCCAATATATTTCAAACATATGCAGTTCTTTTATATCAAATCAAAAAGGGACAAATGAGAAATAAAAACAAAATTCAAGCAAACAACAATAAAAAGTGAAAATCCTATGTTAAGATCTACACTCAGGCCCATCTCCTCCTCTCTTTTGGTGCAGATAGCTCTCTCCATCATAAGACCACTGGAACTAGCCTGAATCAACTTGATATTGAAAAGAACCATGTTTCTTAACTTAGTTAAAATTTGCAAACAATTCTGGTGGGGAATTCTAACTTTTAGCATAAATACTAATTGCACAATGGTTGATTATCTCATCTTTCAAAAAGGGAAAGTAATCATTCCTGCCAGCTCCACTAGCTCTTGTTCAGATTAATTACTTAATGATTATAACAGTAACTATGCAAGGACTGAGGATTCATTCATTTTCAAAGACTTAGCACTAGTGTTTCTACTTCAGTCAATCTCTATTACCTTAATTTTTTTTTCTGAAGTCAATCTTTTGTTCTGTCAGACCATGGCTCTGTCAGAATCAATCATCATATAATCTTGTTATTGCTGTGTACACTGTTTTCTTGGTTCTACTCACTTCACTTAGCATCAGTTCATATAAGTATCTCCAGGCCTTTCAGAAATTATCCTGCTGATCCTTTCTTATAGAACAATAATATTTCATAACATTCATATATCATAACTTATCCAGTCATTCTCCAAGTCATGTGCATTCATTCAGTTTCCAGTTCCTTGGCACTACAAAAAAAAAATAAAATAAAAAGAAGACTGCTACAAACATTTTTTCACATGTGGGTATTTTCCCTTTTTATGATCTCTTTGGATTACAGGTATAGTAGAGACATTGCTGGATCAAAGTTGTGCATTCTTTGATAGCCCTTTGGGCATAATTCCATATTCTTTTCCAGAATGGTTAAATGAGTTTATAACTTTGCTATTTTCCAGTTTTCTCATATCCCCTCCAACATTTATCTTTATCTTTTTTCTGTCATTTTAGCCAATCTGAGAGATGTAGTATTTTAGACTAGTCTTAATTTGCATTTCTCTGATTAATAGTGATTCAAAGCATTTTTTCATATGGCTAAATAGTTTTAATTTCTTCATCTGAAAGACCTTGGTTTTTGATCATTTATCAACTGGAGAATGCCTTGTATACTTATAAATTTGATTCAATTCTCTGTATATTTAAGAAATGAGGCCTTTATCAGAACCCTTAAATGTAAAATATTTTTTCCCCAATTTATGGCTTCCTTTCTAATCTTGTCTGCATTGGTTTTGTTTGTATGAACACTTTTAAACTTAATATGATAAAAATTATCTATTTTTTTTTCATTTCAAAATGAACTCTAGTTCTTCTTTGGCCAAAAATGCTTTCTTTCTCTATAGATCTTAGAAGTAGATTAACCTTTGTTCTTCTAATATAATATAATATATATGATATTATATAATATAACACAACACAACACAACACAACATAATATAATATAATAATATAATATAATATAATAGTACCACTATTTGTGTCTAAATCATGAACCCACAAAAATAAGAGAAAATTTTTTGAAAACTTGAAAAATTACATATTGTGAAATCATATGGACATGATGTCACAAGAAGAGTATTTATTTTGGAGACCCATATTGGTAGAGGGAGGGGAAGAGAGACAGAGGCAGACTCAGAGAAACAGAGAGACCAAGAGAGAGAAAGGAAGCTAGAAACAGAGAGTGATAGAGAGACAGAGAGAGGGAGAGGGACAGACAGAAAGAAGAAGACAGAGATAGAGAGAGAGAGAGACAGAAAGATAGAGATAGACACAGAGAATTTCAAAAAGTAACTATATGACAGCCAGGGATTTATAGACAAAGTCCTTGGCCTAGAAATATTTTAAGGTATCCACTGAAATACTTCTGGCCGACTCTGGTTTCCTAACATTTTCCTACCAATCTCCTGAGCATCATTTCAAGGGAATACAAACATCTGCCTGGAGGAGTGTTCTCTCAGAAAAAAATGATACCCCCTTCATTAGACTGTCAAGGGAAAGAGAACTAAAGCTAAAGGGATTTTTGAATAGTTATTTGTGTGCAAGAGAGAAATCCTTCCTAATATATTTTGGGCTCTAGGCACAAGCTAATTTTAATGACTGCCTTAAACTCAGATGTTGAATTTTTGATCCCTCACTTTTCTTAATCTTTGGAAAATAGGCTCAGTGTTTTTTTCCCTTTGCAGAAACAAAATTTTAATTTTTCATGGTAACACTGTTTACATGATGCATTGCTTTAAAACATTGTGTCCCAGCATTTTGCAGATCCTTTAAAAGAGGTCATAGATGAAATAGGAGAGCATCTTGTATAAATGGAGGTTATTGGTTTATTTGTGACTACATATTGAAAGACATGCAAAAGATGGCGCTAGCTCCTGAACAGATATTCAAGGTAATATACATATTGAATAGAACAAACTTCATTTGCAAGATGAAGGGATTCACAAGAGCCCCTAAAATCATACGAAGAACACACTTGTTATTTCCTTTGTATAGAAAACTTATTTAAGGTAATTTCCTCTACTAATGCAGGTCTGAATCTTCTCTGCTATTTATTGCTCAGAACACTGAGTAGTTAAATAAAATGCCCAAGGTGGTAAAATAAATAATGCGTGAGGTTTGACTTCTGTTCAGATATTCCTAGTTGTATTACCAACTCTAACCCCTTTCTCAAGGTGGCTCTCAGCAATCCCTTGAGATACTTCTAACAGCTCATGGACTCCATCAGCAAGACAACCACATTATAAAGATTAATAAATAGGCAGCTCTCTTCAATGCAGACCAATGTTACTTAAATAAGTCACTCTAATTGTTATTAAGCCTTCATTTCAGAGTACCAATTATATCACTCTTGTGTGAATAGGATTTGACTGAAACTGCCCAAAGTCATCAGCCTCACTCTCTCTGCCAGACTCAAAATTCAGTGAAAGAACAAGGGTCTATCCAATAGGCAATAGCCTAGGAGGCAATGATCCTATGCAAAAACCTTGGAGTTTCTGATGTATAACCAAACTCTATGTTCTCCATAGCACTTCAGCCACCTTCATGACCATTGGAACAATTGTCCAGATGAGCAGTCCTGCAAAGGCCTTGGCAAAGCCTTCACAACAAAAATGTTAGTCTTCCTTGAACTTCCCAGGCACCTGGTTGATATTTGAAGGGAGAAGTTGGGAGTTCCAGGACTCTGGTTTCCCTCAAACAAACCTATTCTTTACAATCTCAACAATAATGTTATTTCTAGAGCTTCTTTCTATAAGACTTACAAGGACTCCTCTCAATTATCTGCAAGTTCTAATGCCTAAACTCTAAAACCTGTAAACTATTCAAATTAGAGTGACAAAAAAGACAACCCCCAAAGCACTAGCCAGAAAATGACCTTTCTTTGTTTAAAAGACCAGATTCTACTCAGGAGACAGATATCTTCCCTTACCCATATCCCAACCAGAGTATCATACAGTCACATGATTCTAGAATTAGAGCTGGAAGCAAGGTCTAGTCTACCATAACTCTCTCATTTTTTTTTATTTTAATAGTTTTTATTTACCAGATATATGCATGGGTAATTTTACAACATTGACAATTGCCAAACCTTTTGTTCTATTTTTCCCCTCCTTCCCCCCAACCCAGATGGCAGGTTGACCAATACATGTTAAATATGCATAATGCTCTCATTTTATTTATTTATTTTTATTCATTTTTCCAAATTATCCCCTCCCTCCCTCCACTCCCTCCCCCCATGACAGGCAATCCCATACATTCTACATGTGTTACAATATAACCTAGATACAACATATGTGTACAAATACCATTCTCTTGTTGCACATTAAACATTAAATGCTCTCATTTTAAAGAGAAAGAAATCGACCCAGAGATTTAAAATGATTCATAAAACATTACATAGTAAACAAGTTGCAGAATTTGTATTCAAGTAAGTTGTTATAATTTCAAGTTCAATGCTTTAAACTAAATATTAAGATTCAGGAATATTATTCAAGACCTCCACTCTTGGCATAAGGGAGTATGTACATGTCTTTTTTGCCATGTGCTTCTGGGAAAATTTATCAGCACTAGTTTACTACCACCAAATAGATTATGGAAATGCTTTCTCAGGATCTGTCCTCTTAGGTCTCATAGGAAAGTTCATGTAGCTTTCAATATACTATCTTAATTTATCCACTAACATCTCCTATTGGTAAATGTTGTTCAGATACAGACTTTTCCCCCTTTAGAGCTACTCTTTTCTCTATGGAATTATGTACACTGAATAGGAAATCAATGAAAAAGGAACCTAAAAAATCTGAGAACCATATTTGACTTTTATTTTTGTAGTTGAAAAACAAAGAGAAACTTCTAAAATAAAATTTCATCTTCCAGAGTCCTAACCTGTTCCAAACAATAGAAAACAATCAAAGGTTTTTAATTTTCCTCATCAGAAATTTCCAATGTCAATGTGAGGTAGTGGGCTCCTGCAAATTCTAAATCTCTAATTTCTAAGCATAATGAGTGTATTTAATCCAATATAAACATTAATTACAAAGCCTTCATCCTTTCCTAAGCTTACCACCAGTGAGGAGGAGGAGAGCAAAGAATGATACTGGGCCTTGGATCAATTCTCTCAAGGGGTGAGTGGAACATGTGACTATCCTTCTCCCTCTAGTGGAGTAGGAAAAAACTGATAATATCATAATAATAATTATTTTGCACAATAATTATTATTAAAATAATATTTCATCAGGGAAAAATTACAGGGCTTTTAAGATCATTATTACTTAGCTATATCTTTTTATCTTCTGCTTTTTTCCTATTATTTTGGCTCCTTTTGTCCCTTTTCCTCAGTTTGCTATTTGGTAGAAGTAGAGTAAGTCAGAGTAAGAAAATTAATTATATGCATTAATTTTAAATAACTTAAGAATATGCAGGACTCAAAAACCTGAATTTAACTTTTTTTTTTTCTGTAAAGTAATAGGTGAATGCAAAACTCAAATGAATTAGAGGGTGTGATATTTGCATTTTAAACCAAGCAAGTCTATAATATTCTCTTTGGTAAGTAGAATTAACATTTTCACATGAACTGGAAATGCTAAATTGTTAATAACATTCCCTGGAGTTCACTCTTTGAAGCCATTTGCAAAGGAAAAGTTAGTGTCCTCATAGACCACTAGTTCATCTTGCTTATAGTTTAAGATCTAAAAAAAAATAAACTTCAGAAGAAAGAGATGGGGGCAGGTAGAGGAATGTATAATAGCATATGATTTAGCTTTAAAAATCACCAGACAGTGTATTAAAGGGATCAAGGAAATATTTCTATTAAATCTCTCAATAAATATCTGATACTGAAAAAATATATAGATGATTTATCAAAAACAATGATGAAATTTCACCCCCAAAATATGTTGTCAAAAGATAGAATTGTAAATAAGTATATAAATATAAATAAAATTTCATAAAAAAATTTCAAATTATTAACAACTATATGAAAATGCCCCCAAATCAATGATAATAAGATGAATTCAAATCAAAATAACCCCAAGGTTTCATATTACTTTAAGAAAATTTACTGAAGATGATGAAAGTTGAGAATAGTCAATATTAGAAGTTGTAGAAAGAAGGGCAGACTAAATCATTGTTCTTGGAACTATGAATTATTCCAAATATTATAAAAATCATTTTGAAAGTATATAGAATCCATATTCTTTGACTTGATATATTTCTTGACTTCCTGAGAGCTTAATAGCAAAAATAAAAGTCCCATATATATCAATATATTCATATCAGTTCATTTTGTAGAAACAATGTATTGGAAAAAATGTAAATGTTCATTAATTGAAAAATGGATTAACAAATTACAATACCTGAATGTAAAAGAATATTTTTGTTTTGTAAGAAATGATGAATATAAATGAATATAGAGAAACATGGGAAGACAAGTGAATGGATATAAATATATTATCAGATACAAAGGAACATAATATATGCAATGACTATATGTACAAAATGACTACATCAGTATAAATAGAACAAAACAACAAAATATAATTTTGGAAATGACCAAATTTATACCAAAAACTTTAGAAAATACCCAATTTTTTTGTGGAGACAAGAAGAGATGAATGTGGGATGGTAGATATGAAGTTTTTATTTTAGTTTTAGTTAACTTTGATAATTGCTTTTATGTTCCCTGCCTCTTTTTAAAATTTATTTTTATAAGAAACAGCTGACTGGAGAATGAGAGGAAGGATACGTTGGATGGATAATGTTGGTGATATAAAAATTAATAATAGAAATTTATTTGAAAAATAAATGTGACTTTTTTTAGGAGAATGAGTGCTTCCATACTAGAAATTTTATGATTCAAATGAACTCCTACTGTGGAAATGCCTTCTACTGATAAAGATTTGCAACTCATTTGTAACTGAAAATTTGAAAACTGGGCCTTGAGAGTCTGACTGGCTTAAATTTTGTAGAAGCTATTATGGGATAGAGGCAGATATTGACAGCAGATGTTTTGGACATTAAGGCCAAGACACATCAACAAACGTATACTTATAACTTGTCATCAAATAGTTTTCTATCATGTCACTGTCTCTTTGACATCCAATTCCATACTAAAATTGGAAAGGTGACCAACCAAGTTCCAAACTATTTCTTTTTCCCCATATCTCACCCCCTTTTAACTTTCCTTTTTTTAATACTTAAAAATTCTCTTAATGTTCTATTAAAATGCAAATAACCCTTGGAAAGATAATACCCCAAGCTCTTAAAACACTTGAAGGTATTATATTAGAAACAGGCCCTGGGGATTACTTAAAGTCCAGACTTGGCAAGCCAAGGAAAAAGAGGCAACTAGAAATGTTTCAGGCCTTCTACTTCACTTTCACTATAACCTATTTGCTATTATCAGTTCTTTTTTCATCTCTTCCGCAAGCCTTCCTTCCTGGCCCAACCACCATATCCACCATGTTTTTAGTTCTATCAATTTTGTTCTCAAAACAGCCTATTTACATCTTTTGTATTGCCCCTTCCTCTGACCGAAGGTGATACAACTTCCTTTATGACTGAGACTAATTTTTCTTCTTGCTATTTTTATGGACATAACACTTAGTAGAATAATCTGCATTTTTAAGACCTCAATAAATGCTTGTTTGAATATATTGCATTAAATGTGAGATATAGAATCCAACAGGTAAAAAGGATAAGGAAAAGAGTGAAAATATAAATCATACAGAAAAAAAAGGCAAAGCTCCAAATAATATTGTTTCATTGCTTTTAATTGCCTTCCATACTGACCCATACTAAGAGAGAAATTCTGTATCTTTGTTCTGGCTACCTACTAAATCCCCTTGATGATAAATATAGTTTATGACATGTATGTCATTCTCATAGTCAGGAGATTCTAGATTCAAAGATTACCTTGAATATTATTTGTGTAAAAAAGTAAGATTATCTATGACAGTGGCAACACAGATTAACTTCTTTGAACTTCTCTTTTCACTTGTGTGAGACAGACATAATTATGCCCATATTATTAATCTCATGTTTTTATTAATGGTCAAATGAATGGAATACAATAAATATACTTAGTTTGATTATTAAATATTAGTTCACTATATATATATATATATATATATGTATATACATATACATATATATATATATATAGTTCATCAAATGAGCCAGAGGTGTATATACTATCTTTCTTTCTTCCAAAGACATCAGATTCCAGTCTCAAGAAAAAGTCAAGATAACTGGCCCTGGTTTGGGATTCAGAGGATGACATTGGTATCTTAATTGCCTAACCAAGCTCTAAGCACTCCACAGCATCTGCTTTAATCACTTCATTGCTGTTGGAATATAGTGTTCTCATCAATCCATTCCCCCTGGGGAAGTCTTCAAAATCTTGGGTACTCTCTTAACTCACCAATGGATTGAGACATAAAGCTACAAGTGAGAGTTGGATGAACTTGGTGGACTCTAAAAGTGGAAAGCAACCCTAAAAGGGCATTGCAATGCTAACACCAGGGGTAATAGTCTTCCTAAAGACTCCTATACCCCAAATAGTGCATATGAAAAAGAAAATTTGGGCAAAGATGTATATCTCTGTCAGACAAATGTATTACCATATTGGTGAATGGTATCAATCCAAGAGCATCAGCACAATTTGGAATAGATTATCAGCACAATTTGGAAGAGATTACAGACTTGTTTACACACATGTACATGAGCACACACATAAAATGATATAAGCAATCAAGACTTGACAACATTCACCAAGCATTTCAATTTATTCACCAAGATTTATAATTTAATATGCATGTTAAATTTCTACATGTCAAGTAGACACTTCACTACCCTATGCCATCTTAGATTGTTATGATCAATTAATATCATCACTATCAAAACTAAATGAGCTTTGAGAAATATGATAAATTTTTAAAAGACCAACAGTTGTTGGTTTTTCCCCTTCTCATCTCATATATGCTGTTGGTAGTATTTCATTGATATCTATGCTTTTGGGAGAAATTTAAATTCCAATGTCCTCATAAAAATGCATAGTATGTGATTTAATAAATGTACAATTTCTGTCTTTGACTGAATCATTTAATAAGAAGTGAAAATACCCTGGAGAGTACTTGATGATCTCAAGAACTTTTTATGATATTACTAACCTATTGAAATGAAAGAGGACCTTAGAGAATTTAGAAAATGTTACATAACTAGCTTTGAGATCCCTTATGTCCTTGAGCAAGTAACATAAACTAAATGAAATTAGACTGGACTTGTCATGGAATCCCACCTTCATTATTTGCTATGCAGGAATCAGTTAGCTTATATATCACTTATTTCTGAAAAAATTATTTGGTCTCTGAGAAGAATCTTTCCAAAACTAAATGTCTATGGCTTAGACCCAGGATATTTGGGTGGGTGGGGGAGCAAAAAATAAAACAAAATATAACAATAAATAAGCTTTTATTTGGAGATTCTGGATACAAAAGGAAGACAATAGGAAACATCAGTCTTTAAGAATAGATGGTGAATTCTGGAGAGCAATTTGCAACTATGCCCAAAGGGCTATCAATCTGTGCATACACTTTGATCTAGCAGTGTCTCTACTGGATTCATAACCCCAAGAGATCATAAAAAAGGGAAAGAGAACCACATGTGCAAAAAATATTTTTAACAGTCCTTTTTGTAGTTACAAGGAAGTGGAAACTGAGTTGATGCTCATCAGTTGGAGAATGGCTGAATAAGTTATATAGTACATGAGTGCAATGAAATGTTATTGTCTCGTAAGAAATGATCAGCAGGATGATTTCAGAAAGGGCTGGAGAGACTTACCTAAAGTGATGCTAATGAAGTAAATAGAACTAAGAGAACAGCCACAAGATTATGTGATGATTAACTATTGATGGACTTGGCTTTTTTCAATATTTAGTGGACTCTGGCCAATTCCAATAGATTTGTGATGAAAAGAGCCATTTGAATCCAGAGAGAGGACTATGGGAACTGAATATGAATTACAATATGGCATTTTCACTTTTTTGTTGTTGTTTGCTTGTTTCTTTCTTTTTCATTTTTTTTTCCTTTTTTGATCTTATATTTTTCTTATGCAGCATGATAAATGTGAAAATATATTTAGAAGAATTGAACATGTTTAACATATATTTAGTTAATTGTGATCTAGGGGAGGGGAGGACGAGGGAGAAAATTGTGGTACACAAGGTTTTGCAAGGATGAATGTTCAAAACTATGTTACATCACTTACCTTGAGTAGTATAGATCTCTAAATTATTATATGGTAGAAATATAATTGTCTTCACAATCAAAAGAGGTGAATTCAAATCCAATTACTCAAAATTCTTACCTGGAAGACCACTAGAGATCATGGAATCCCATCTTCATTATTTGCTATGGAGGAATCAGTTAGCCTATATATCACTTATTTCTGACCAATTATTTGGTCCCTGAGAAGAATGTTTCCAGAACTAAATTTCAATGGTTTAGGCCCAGGATATTTGGGAGGGGGCAAAAAATAAAACAAAATATAACAAAAAAATAAGCTTTTATTTGGCGACTCTGAATACAAAAGGAAGACAGTAGGAAACATCAGTCTTTAAGAATAGATGGCTTTGATTTACTTATCTGTAAAATAAAGGGTTTCAGCTTCTAAAAGTATTTTCATCTTATTCTTCATTCAAGGCATTTTCATAACAAAAGTTTTCATATCATCTTTAGAAAATCATACTGTCACAATTTTAAAAATTAACACATAATGTTACATAGTTCTCTCAGAAACTAAGATCCTTTTTCACACCAATGATCTTCCAGTGATGTTGTATAGTTGTCCTGGAACTCTATACTCTTTGTAAACACAAAGTTAAGAATCAGCCATTAAGCAAAGAAGAAATGAGTATGGGCAGGCTGCAATAGATTTCAGGGTAGGAATTATGGAAAAGAAGAGATGGAAAGTTATAATCAGAATAATATATGAATAGAAATTAGGACCTCTCAGTGACAAGAACAAGCATCATAGGAATATAGACATTGGGTTTCATTGGTATCCAAAAAATATGATAAGAATTTGAAAAAGGTCTTTGTCATATTGACTTGCTATTTGCAATTAATTTATGGGGAGCTATGGATGAAAGTTGCGCTGAATGGGAAGGGTTGGTTGGGTTACAATATGGGTGATGGTAGAGACATGCAAATTAATGCTCTCACAGACAATAAATTATAGAGAGACTCTGTAATTCATTGGTAGTTTGGGTCCCCCCACCATGTGACAACTTGTTATACCAATGAAATTGTAGGTGGAACACTTCTGACTATTTAAAGTTTTACAGACAATAGCACAAGTAGATGTAATTACTCACTTTGCAAATTGGATAAAAATAGTAAGATATGGGCTCATCCTCTGAATGCTCATTGAAAGTATAATAACACTACCACTCTTTTACTTTGGGTTTAATGTTGAGGTGAAATGAGGCACTGGAAATAACTGAACATTTAACAAAAGCATTTGACTTTGCAAGAATATGCAACAGTGATACAATCAGGAGCAATTACCTCCTCTGGAATTCTCACCTCTCATCTCCATCTTGAAAAATGTTTGGTCACTAAATCATAAGAGGGTGGTCAATCTCATAGCCTTAGGTATACATCAAGTCTGAGAGATATCAATAGCATATACCCTCTAGACCAAAAAAGCATCAGGGAAGCTGGGACTACATTACATCAGAAAAACATTGGATCCCTCACAGACAGCTTCCTTGGTACAACCATAGTAGTAACAAAACAAAAGTAATGATAAGTACTTCATTTAGTTTTATTTACTCTTATGGCTGCTGCTGCTGCTATTGCTATTACTACTACTATTACTAGTTTTCGTCATAGAAAATTGGAAGGAAGCTGCTGTCACTTACTATTCATGCTCGAAGAAAGTTCTTTAAGACTACGTTGATTCCTGAGTTTTACAAAAGGCCCTGGGGATAGTAGGCAATAAAGTGCACATTGATAGCTAGAATCTATATTGAGTGTTCTTTTTGATTTGGGAAAGATGGGGACAGAGATTCAATTGAGAGTTGAGAGACAATGAATTGGTCAATTCATTGATGACTTTGCTCAACCCAGGATGGTCACAGTTGTATAAGGAGTGAAGATAGTAGCACAGTGAATGTGTATGCGAGATGGGTAGCATTATTTATCCTCAATAATTTGGCACCATGGTTAGTCATTTTGTGAATGAAGTCTCTCAGATAGATAGAAATATGGATATGGAGGTAGAAAGATAGATATAATCTGTGTCCATCTCTATCTTTATATATATATATATATATATACATATATATATATATATATATGTGTGTATAAATTTATATAATCCATAACTTTCAGAATATAATTTATATAATTCATAATTTTCAGGAGCCCTAGCTACACACTCAACCAACCAACCGGCTTTTTAAAAATGACTATTGTGTGTAAAGAACATATGCCAAGAAAGATTGTAGGTGTACATATTTTCTAAGCTACTTACCAAGGAGGAGCACAGAGGACGATAAGAAAGTCCTGGTGTTAGTACATTTCTCTGTAAAATCTGAAGATTTCCACAAAACAGATAGAACAAAGTCTTATGTGGCCAAGACACACTTTATCCCTCTCAGCAGAAGGCCTATAAATGTACGTTACCCTCCCCACACAAACTACCCAGCAAATGTTCAAGATCACTCTCGAGTAGTGTCATTATGCATCTAAAGTTTTAAGGACATGAAATTTACCTTGAGAGCGCCAAGGTGAAACATTTTCAAGATAATTCCAGTTCTAAAAACAGTGACCACAAGTTTCAAACCAAAGGATCAACTTTATCTTATGATATGAATAAGGTGCGAGGAGAGGCAAGTAATCAAGCAAAAAAGCAAAATATAAAAGCCCTCTTCCTCTGCTATTCTATTCTTTCATGTTTGTAATAAAATAACAATCAACTTCAATAATAGTAAGATATTGGAAGTCCACTTGTTACACACTAATTGTGGAATGGCTGAAAATTTATGGTGTATTACACTCATGCAATTATGTACTAAAAATTATCTTTAATATGACAAATTCAAAGAAAATACAGATATGGAGTGAAAAAAGCAGAAACAGGAAAAGAACAAATACAAGAGTTATTGTAATTCCATATAATGTAATATTTTTAAAAATACCACTGAACCCAGATTTAAGTTAGGAACATATTAGTTCTAGAAAACTGATAGGAAAAACCATTTTTCTTTTAGTGGAGAAGTACAGAAACACTAGTACAGACTACTAGATATACCCTCAATATTTTTTTTTGATGTATCCGTCCGTTTTGTTAATTTGAATGTTTAATTCATTTAACTATTTGTAGAACAGATCTCAAAACAAAGAAAACACAGATTGGGAAGTTATCTGGAAAATTATAAGGAAAGTTACCACCTCTCAGTGACCCTGGAAACTCTTGAAGAGTTTAAGGTACAGAGCAGGTTCTGTTATGCATTAGCAACGAGAGGTATCTCACTGGTGTTTCCCTATTGAACTCATAAGAGTAGTTCCTCTTCCCAAATGTAGACATTATTCTAGGTACAGGGGATGCAAAACTAAAAATAAAACAGACTCTGCCATTCAAGAGTATGATATGTTATGCTGGGTGGAAACAACATGCATCTAATGAATGAATGAATAAATGAAATATACATTTTATTTTGAATAAATGAAAAATGAAAACAAGTCATTTTAGATAAAATCCACAGCGTAATCGATTTAGGGATGGAAGGGATGCTGGAGCTTATTAAGTCCAATGTCCTCATTATACAGATGAAGAAGCTAAAGAACAGATGTCAAATGACTTGATCAAGGTCACAAAGGTACTAAGTAGCAAAGTCAAGATTTTAAATGATTTTCTACCATAGTCAATGGATGGGGATTAAATTGAGAAATGTAAATGATATAACTTTAATCAATAAAGTGTTACTGTTGTTTTAAATAAGTCTTAGTCATCCCATCTTCAATTTGGAAAAACAGAAATCATAATTAAAAAATCAACTCCAATTGCAGAAATAATGAACCTAAAGCACATCACTTGAGTTTGTTTCAGCTTATATCAGGTCTCATTTTCCTAGGTATGTGGTTTCACATTTTTTTTGAGAAGGGGAATGTTCATCATCTTGGCTGCAATCTTTATTTGGTAGCATCCTCTTAGAAGAAAGCATATATATCACTTCCATATCAAAGCCCCCTGACAATCTCAGCCCAAAATCTCTCCCCCTAATTCGAGGGTTCTGGTCAGGAATCTGTAAGTGATTCAGAGTCTCAGAAAGAAATTATAGCAGTGGATTTGGTCCAAGCTTGGGCCTAATTATGGAGTCAGATTAATGCCAGCTGAGTGAGTAGGCACACGCTCTCTCTGCCTCCCTTTGTAATGACAGGGGCTTTTCCAACATCCAGTACACTGCTGGTTGGCAAGCAAATGACAATCCAAGCACCTGTATTGTCTAATAGTGCAGTTGTATGTTTGCCACAACAATCCATCTGTAATGTTGGTACTGGCCACATATCAGTTGACTCATATAAAATAGGTTGAAAGGAGAAATGCACTATCCATGAGTTAACATGAGATTTACTCCTCTTCCCATTCAGGAAAAAGTAATAGAAGGGACAGATGTCTGTAGAATTTTCCAAAGAATTTTGGAAGACTGTGAAATAATGGGGAGGCCATCCCCATTAATTTGCACATCTCATGCATCACCATTGCACAGAAATGACCCTGGTTTCTTATTTGCTATGCTAGGAATTGAGAAGTCCTTGTGAGTTTTGATTAAGATGAGAAGTTTCAAGTAGATTGGACAGTTTTTGTTTTATGGGAAGACCAGCTCAGCAATCTTGAGAGAATACTTGTCACTGATGGTGACTTTTTCATTGATTAGAACTCTTTCCTAGATTGCCCATGAACTCTTAGAGAGGACCTGACTTTTGTTCCTAAAAGGAATGATAAATACAACCATGCAGGAAGCCTGTATGTTAATGAAATGGTAATTTCAGGCACTGTTAAAATCAGTATACATTGGATTTGAAAAACAAGGAGCTAATTTGGCATTAGTTGAGAACCCCAAATACTTTGTTGCATCTTTGGCCAGATGTTATCCATATGCAGAACATTAGCCATCAGAAGCAGGAAGAGCAAATTCCCAATTCCTTTTTTGATGTTTATGACCTCTACATCTTTTTCCAATTGTTAGCCACCTGGGCTTCAAGTTGCTAATCCATAAAATAAAATATTTTGAATAGGTGGCCTCTAAGGTACCTTAAAGCTTCAGACTGATGCTGTGATCTGATAAAGGAATGAATAAAAGACTGCCTTTAGAATTAGGATAACCAGAATTTTGATTCCCTTTAGACAATGGCTAGCTATAAGAGCTTGACCATTCACAACCTCTCTGAGCTTCCATTCTTTTATAGAGTGACTCAAAGGAAGGAAAGTCAAGTTCAAGTCTTGTCTCTGACTCTGGAAATGAAAGCAAACCCCTAAACCCAGATTTTAGACTTAAAAATTATTTATCTACACCAGTAGAAAGCTTTTCTTTAATTAAGAAGTCTGTATACCAATGACATCAATTCTTGATTTTCTCTGTCCATGATCACACCTACATTCCAGGATTGTTCCAGTATTCGAACAATATATTGTATATAAAGACTTCAGCAAGCATTAAAGTTCAATATAATCAATAGCATGGGGAAGACAATTAGTGCTGGTTTCTAAAAGCCAATTGCTAAATTTCCAATGTGAGTACTTATACCTCCAATACTGACAAAGTCTAAAAATCTGAACTTGATTTATCATTTTAATTTTCTAGGATTAAGAAATTGATGAAGATAATATTAGTGAGAAAGATTAAACTTGGATGTATGATATATGCATTTAAGAGAGCCAGTTGTTAAATATTTATCAGCATAAATCACTGCATTTAACATAATAGCGTAGTAAGGGCAGATGTAAAATAACATTTCCACCATAAATCTAGGGTATACTCTCTCAAACCATAAGCAGGGATAACAAATTCATATAAGACTCACACAAAAGTACATATGTAGATGATATTGGGAAATAAGGGGCATATATAAAAATGACTTCAAGAGGCACTATTCATAACTCCAAAGTTTCAAGGGTATTCATATTTTCAAATTACATTGCCATTTGCCCATCCTCTGTTTTCATCACGTGTCTGTGCTTTGTTACATGTGTCTTACTGAAATGTTGTGATGGTTGATTGTCTTGTGGTTAAAAAATTTGTGATTCAGAGGATTTATTAATGAAGTTACACAAATAGAAAAAATATAATTAATGTGCTCTTGAGGGAAGAGCAGAGACCAAGAATATAGACAATGTTAGACTCCATGAAATGGAGTATAAACCATCTTCCAGCATATTCCATTGGCTAAGCAAAGAAATAGCAGTTGTGAGTGTTAAGGTTCTTGAAGAGACAGGCCTTAGAGGAAAATGAAAACAATATTAAAAGCAACAGTGTGGTGGAAGAGTGAAAAAAAAATCTTCAATCACAGCAAGAGATGGGAAGAAGAAGAAAAACTTCTATCAAGAGCTATGTATACATCATGAAAAGAACAAAGATGAAAATTATGCAAGAGTATGATATATAATTGAAAGAATATGTTTCAGGAATGGGAAAAATAACAAATCTTATTTAGAAAGGAGAGCTATAAATGAAAATTTTTCAAATTGAGAATGTTTAAAGTATTTTATGTTGTTCATAAGCTAAACATTGGAAATATATAAAATTACTTTACATTAAGAATACAGAATAAGAGTGAATATAAATAAAATTAACTTTGTAATTGTAAAGATTAATTGATGGGGAGAAGGTGACATTGATGTGAAGAGATTAGCTTCCTATCAATGTAAGCCAAAGCAACACTTACTCAGGTGCTGATTGTAAAGAGAAAGTAGGGGAGAATGTATGAAGAAAAATAATCAAACCCTAAATATGACAATGATAACTTTAAATGTGAACAGATAAAATTCTATAATAAAAAAAATAGTGGATGATAAAACAAAGTAAAAGTGTTTGAAATCTGTAAGAAGCACATTTAAAGTGTGAATATAAAGAACAAAAGGGAGAGACTGAATGTTATTTATTATTCTTCATGTGATTCAAAAAAGCAGAAAGGGAAGTATTCTAGATAAGGCAACAATAAAACTAAAAAATTCATAAAATTATTGGAATAGTGATTCTAAGATGTGGTAATTATGAGAAATATTAACATGTACAATAAATCAAAATAGGAAAAGTCATATCCTAGAAAACATTAGGTAAATTAGTGAATTGAAGGAAGAACAACTTGAATAGACGATTAAACACATAGCTGGACATGTTAGCACATGCCTGTAAAATCCTCTATTGAAACAGTGGGATTAAGCTAATTGGTTGCCCACCACAGTAAGTCCAGTAAAAATATGGTGACTTTCTGGGAGCAGAGGACAATCAAGATGTCCAAGTAAGAGTGAACGTACCAAGGTCAGAGAAAAAAGAAAAAAAAAAAAAAAGGATAGATTAAAGCTTCTATGCCAATGGGTACTAAGATCAAGGTTATTAATGGTTACAATACTTGCAGATTATATAAAATAGGCTTACACCAGTCATCCTACCCACCTATCTCCCAAAGAAAAACAAAAATACAGAAATTTTCACAAAGAAAAAGCAATAAATCAATAAAAATAATCTAAATCACATCTCCTTTAAGCACAGTAAAAGACATTTGAAAATTAGATTAGAAATATATGAAATTAAGAATAAAAAAGACTGTGTAATTTAAAAGTTACAAAGTCTTAAAGAAAATTAGCAAGCATTTAAAATATTAATTTTATTTATAAAAAGATAAATATTTTAAAAAATTAAAATTATCAAATCAATAAGTAGGCTCTTAAAAGAGAAGAAATTAAATATGAATATTATTCACAATGTATCAATGTTATAAATCATGTTATGTAATTCATAATTTATAACCATAGGCCATTTGAATGATCATTTAAACAAAATTTTAATCAACAAACATGGTTCATTTTCAAGTTAACAACAAAAAAGATCTAAGTAAAATGAATCTCAGGAAAAAATTAATGAATTAAAAAGAAAAGCAGAGGGATATAGTTTTTTTGTCTTTAATCATGCATGAGCCCTCCTTATTTTTAATTAGTCTCCTAATTTAATTATAATTTAGAAAAGAGACTGAAAAGTGAACGTAAAGAGATTAGATAAAAAGAATTCTCTCCAAAATAGACATCTTTTTCACCATGAGATTCTTTACATTTGGCTATATGCATTGCATGTATTGTTGATGTATATTTATTCTAAATAAAACTTTAAGGTCTTGTACTCAGATATCACCCTTCTTATGGTATATATAGATATATATTATGTATATTTTGTTACTGTGCTATATAATTCCAGAATCTGATTCTATTGCAGTTGACTTAGGATAGTAGTCTAAAATTTCAAAGCCTGGGGTAGGGGGTGATAAAACAACATTCCCTTAAAAGCAAATTATTCTTCTGCACAAAGGAAACATCTTTCAGATGCCTCTGAGTAATACTCATAGACTTTGAACATCAAGGGGAAATTTGAAAAAGCAAAGCAAAATAAATCAGGTGAGAGGAAGGAAGTAGAATTGTGTGACAACTAGTATTTGGGTCCTTAAGGATGAAATCCATTGTGCACTTCAAGAGAGTGGATAAGTATAGAAATCCTTCATCTTCCACTTTGCACTAATACTGTGCCTTCTCTGCTTAGAGTAATGATAAACCACAACTATAAAAGAAGTCAGCTAAAATGTGTCACTCAAATCGTGACAGAGCATGATAAAACTACAATGCAGAAAGTGACATACATTTTTGGACATGCCTAATTAATTTATTTGTATTACAAGACTATGCAGCAATATATTGAATGCTTTTTTTTTTTTTTTTTTGGATTTCCTACGTGAGGGGAGAGAATGATCGAAGGGATAGGCCAATGTTTAATTAAAAAAAAAACCTTGTCATTTGTAAAACACAAAGTAGTTTGAAAAAAATTAAATCTAGTAAGCTATTACCCCCCCTTTTAATAGTTTTTTAAAGCTACTTCTATGTTTTCCCTTCTTTTCAACATCTTTTGTTTCTCCTTCCCTTTGTCTTAATGCTGCCTTGTATACATGTTGGAAAATTATTGTTTGCTTTTATATTTATCTTTTCAAAAATTATTTAATCCACTCATCCTCACATATAACTATATTTTTAAGCTTAAAATATAATGAATGATGTTTTTATTACTTGTGTTCAAAACAAAGACAGGAATTATGGGAAACGTCATAGATAGTTGAAATTTAGAGGATAATATAAAACAAGGCAGTTATTCTATGTTTTATAATCAATATATATATATATATATATATATATATATATATATATATATATATATATATATATATATATATATATATATATATGTATGTATATATATACATATATATATATACATAAACACACACACATATATGTATATATACACACATATATATATATATATGTGTGTATATATATACATATATGTGTGTGTGTATGTATCTTATTTAACCCAGGTCCTCAGAGCTTGTTTTTATTATCTTTCTAAATAAGTATTAGTAAGTTTCCTGAAATAGCAGGAGAAAACAGAAAAATTAATTTTGGGCCAATTGCTTTCAATGATAAAGAAAATAAATGCATGCTTATATTGAACCCTCTGGTAGAAATCTTGGAATTTCCTGAATGCAATGAAATAGTTTGTTTAATAAGACACAATGAATATGGAGACTTAAGGGAAAAAAATGAGAAGACATATATAGGAAAATGCATACCAAAAAAGCATAACTCAGAGACCAATATACATGACTATAATACTTTAAAAGTAAACAACACCAATTTGTAGAAGTCAGATTAATTTCAATGACCAATGTTGATCCAAGCAAAAAAAAAAAAAAAAAAAAAAAAAAAAAAAACCAGGAAACAGAGAACCTTCCTCGCAAGAGAAATAGGAAAATAGGAAACTATGGATAGGAAATAAAGCAATCTGTCATATTTTTTCTCTATACAAACATTATTCAGGAAGAATAATCTGATGAATAACATTAAAAAAACAAAATGGAAAGCATTGATTGGTTCAAATAATTAAGAAACATCATTTCAAATATAAATCATTTAATACACATAATATAAGGTAAAAAGAACCCAACAAAATAGGTAAGTTTTAAATAGCAAAAAATAAATACAAAGCAAAAATCAAATTTTCAGTGAAAAAAAGAGCTAATATATATGGCTCCTTAATATAGGTTCTCTCTTAAACCTGTTTTTTCTTTGTCTTGATTTTTTGGATGACCTTTCTAATGTTTTTTAAAATTCAGAAATTCCACCATTCAATTGCATTCTTTTGATCTTTCTCGACTGGGTATTTTTCCAAGCAGTAACACTGACTTATAGAAAGTGTTGCTGTTGAAAAGATAACTGTATAGTACAGAAATCACTTCTGTAGCTAGGAAGAGCAATACAAGAACCATTTAAAAGTGGAATAAAAGAGCGTAGGTTCAGGAAAAAATCAAGCCCATTTTTGAGGTTGGAAGCTTCCAGGGATTTTCTCTTCTTCTTCTTCTTCTTCTTCATTATCATTTGCAACCTCTCCATATGGAGAGAGAGAGAGATGGAGAAAGGAAGAACTTTGGAGAGACAATTTTATCTGTATAGTACTTTAGCTGTAAGTTCACACATTTGTTGGAACACTCAATTAAGAGGAATATGCCTTTAATTGCTAATAATATGTTGCCACTGTTTTCTCTAGTACATAGGCAAGGGGGAAGATCATATAACTGTTACTGCTACTTCTGTTGTTTATCCCTCATTTAAAAAAAAAAGCAATAATCATGATTTTGATTTGTATGTGCTTATATGCACAGATTTAAATGAGGCAGAGTTGCACAAATGTGTCTGTCTCACTCTGTTTTTCAGTCAGTGAAGTTCATTGGTAGGACAAAAGTAAAGATAATTGGCAATGGTCCATGATACAGTGAATGGTTTCTTTGATTCACTAAGCACCCCATATTTCCCATTTCAGTTCTCTTTGGATATTGGAACAAATTATTCTCATGTATCCATTCCATTAGGGAAAAATCTTTATAAGTTTGGGATAGACTTCACCCTACCTTACCAATATATTTGAGGTCTGTTACTTATCCTCAATTTGGTTTAGTTTATTTGCCAAGAAAGTTTTACTGGGGTTTGGCAACTGCACGCTTCATCTTCTTGGACGCAACAAGTGAGAGTTAGACAATAGGTTGACACCAAAAGTGAATGAGCAAGCTTTGAAAAATCTTGGCAAGCCTTCATATTACTTTCTTGCTCTTCATTCACAAAGAGGTCCGAAAATTACGTCACTATGTTGGGATCGAGGTCCAGTGTGTTCAACTCTGATTTATTGGACCAATAAGAGCTCAGAAGGCTCTATCACAAGTGAGGCACAAATATTCCATATGAGTGAACACATAATATATTTCTGCAAGAAGTAGCCACATATAAACAGTGAAAGTGAATAATGACAGACCATACTCAGGTTGTAGAACAACTAGATATTAGCAAAGCTTATATTTTTACCTACATGATTTTAATTAATTTTCATCAACATATCAATAAGGGGATTTGTTTAAAACCATTTTTGTCAACTTTCTTAAATGTTTTTAAAAATAAGGAAACCAGTTTATAAATATATTATAAAATTTCAACTTTTTGACTGATAAAGATTGAATCATTATGTTCTTCTCATGAGCCTTTAATAATTAGAAAACTAAACACTAATTATACGCCTATTTTACCATGACCTTTAGTAAACATGCCTTCATGATGATAGTCCTCATTATGGTGATGATTCCAAGGAAAAAGGAAGTAAAGAAAACTCTTTCCTATGAAGAAAGTGATTTGTGGCACTCAAGCAAAAATGTCCTAAACAAATCAAATCAGAATGGAAAAAATTCAGAAGCAAACAGACCAGAATCAAAATGGGAAAAGTCCTTTTGAAAGCCACAAAGATTTTCAAGAAACCAACTTGACACAGCCCTCTAGTTGATAAGAAAACACATTTTAAAATGCAAAAATTCATAGATAAGGGTGATTCCCTTCCAAGTGGAAGATTAATTTTTCTACTGTGTAAAATGTATTTCTTATATCTGATAAGGAAACTGTTGAAAAATTATGGTTGTATAGGAAATGTCTTTGATAAAATATTTTGAGTAGTTAGTTAATAAGTTCCAGCTTAATTTTATAAAATTTGATTCCTGGCTGATCTGTTAATTATGTAGAAGAGATTTCTTTTTCCAAGAGAAAATTTATTTTTAAAATACCTTCCCAAAGCCTTAATTCATCTTTTCCTGACCTTGCCTAGACATCAAGTCAACTAAAACAGCATATTTTGCATATATTTGTATGAAATAGTATTACTCAAGTACTCTGTGGCAATTTTCATTGATAGAAGGCTATTTAGATCAACCTAAGTTAGACAAAGTACAACAATAAAACATAAAAATGATGATGTAGCTGACAAAACAGTACAATTCAATAATATTATATTGTATTAAACTAGTATTTAAGGGAAACAAAGAAAATCTCTGAAATAGTAACATCAAATGGAGGAATTATAAAGGGCTTGAAAAAATACTAAAGTTATTAATGATGGAATTCAGGAACTAAAATTAAAAAAAAAAAAAAAGATTCATTAAAGAGTTTGGCTTCCTGTACAGGGAAATGATTTAGAAAGTGGTTGAACAAGTTGCTTCATGCATAATGTTATTCAGAACTATAGTTAAAAATAGGAAAATGGAGCATTACTTCAAAGTAAACAAATTCAGATGACCATCTTAGTGGTGTTTTGGCTATTTTATAGCACAAAAATGATTTTAGGACATAATTTAATTCAATTAAATACATATACATTAATATTGTACTATGTGTAAAACACTATATAATAAGTATACAACATAAGAATAAGTGAGACTACCGAATACACATACATACACACACACACACACACATATATATATATACATATATAGATATATGAATAAGTAAAAAAGAAAATTGACATGGGAAGAGGAAAGACAGTTCAATAAAAAGTAATAACTTTTCCCGAGCTTATTCACATCCTTCTTTGCAGTGATCTGAAATACATTTCAAACTAAATTTTCAGTGGGACTGCCAAGAAAAAGTCACAGTGATATTTTTTCCAGCCCAAAGCAACTTTGGAAGATAGAAAGATCCACCAAAAGTGCAGAAAGGTTAACTAGAGATCCAGCAAATAAGCAGCAATCCAACAGGCAGAAACTCTAAAGAACCAGCACAGCACTCAGGAATGGTAAGGACACTGAATACCTAGGAATAAAGAGATCCCAGGAAGTCCTGAGGAGGAATGTGTATCATCTGGCAGCTTTGTCACTCATCATCCAGTTCTAGGTCACAGTTTCATTGCAGAAATAAATTGTTGTGAGGGAACAGTTGCCCTACCTCTGAAAAAAGCAAACAAGTCCAAGAAACATAGTTTGTCTCAAAGAACAAGAATAGAACAAGGTTCTAAACTTTAGTCCTGAAAAAAAAGTCTGGTGGATTAAGCCAAAGCAGTAGACCAAAACCACTTGAATAAAGAGAAGAGACTGTCTCTCTTTACAGAGGATATGATAATTTATTTGGAGAATACAGGAGAGTCAACCCACCCCTAACAAAAGAAAGAAAATAAAACAACAAAAGACTTGTGAAGCAATTAATAACTTTAGAAAAGTTGAGAAATATAAAATAAACCTACAAATCATCAGTATTTCTATATATTATAAACAAAACCTAATTTGTTTTTAATCAAAGTCACAATTCAGTTTTTAAAAATTGAAGAAAGCATGAAATACCTGAGAAATTACTTGCCAAGACACAACCTGGAACTATATAAATATAATGATAAAACACTCAATACAATTGAAGACAAATCTAAATAACTGGAAAAAATGTTAGATAATCATGAATAGATCATCGATATAATCAAAATGAAAATACTGCCTTAATTAATCTGATTTTTCAATGTAAAATAATGATTTAATGAGCTAGAAAAAATAATGAAATGATCTTGGGGGGACACAATGTGAATAACATTAAAGGAATCAATTATTTTTAATCTGAATTAGCAGGGTCTAGCGGTACCAGATCTCAAATATTATTCTAAAGCTGTAATCATCAAAATTGTCTGTTGCTGTAATGGAAATAGAGTGAGTAATCAATAAAACATTTTAAGTAAACAACATCCAGAAGCAAATGTGCACAATAATCTATTGTTTGATAACCCCAAAGATTGCAGCTATTGGGGCAATAATACATCATTTAACACAAAACTGATGGAACATCTAGAAAGCTGTTTGATAGAATCTAGGCATAAACGAACATCTCATGCCTTCTATACATATAAGGTCTAATAGGTAAAAAATTTAGATATAAATGAGGATATAAAAAGCAAATTTGAGTAGTTTGGAAAAAAATATCCCTTAAATCTATGGAAAGTGGAGGAGTAAATGAGCAATAGAGAGTTTCACAGGGGATAAAATAGATAGTTTTAATAACCTAAAATTTTAAATTTTTATTTTCCCAGAAACAAATTCAGTGCAGTTAAAATTAAAAGAAAAAGAGAAATAGAGTGAGGAGAACCTTTAAATCAAGATTTTCTATTCTAATTTCTGAAATATATAAGGAACTGAACCAAATTAGGAGAGAAAAAAGAGACAAACAGAAAAAGAGGCAAAGAGATAAAGAAGGATGAAGACATCCATTTAATTAGTGATCATTTAAAATATTCTAAATCACTAATAATTAAAGAATTATAAATTAAAGCAACCCTATTTCTACCTCATACCCATTAAATTTGCTTAGATGATAGGAAAAGGAAATTACAAATTTTGGAGAAAACATTGGGGCAAAAAAAAGTAAACTAATGTAGGGTTAGTGGAATTGCAAAGTAGTTGAACCATTCTAAAGCAATATGGAACTATGCTCAAATGGCTATGAAATTATGTTTACCCTTTGTCTCAGCAATACAACTATCTAAGAAATAAAAACATGAAACAGTACCCATAGGTAGAAAAATATTTATAGTAGTTTGATGATAGTGGTGGGGGTAAGGATGGTGATGATGTTTGATGTTGATGGTAGTGTGTGTGTGTGTGTGTGTGTGTTTGCAAAGAATCAGAAACTGAGAAGATATCCATCAATTAAGAAGTGATTGAATATATGGCAAATGAAAATACTGAAATAATGTTGCTTATAAGAAATTGAGATGCTAATTTCAAAAAAACCTGTGAAGATTCAAATGAACTGATAAAAATAAAATGAGCAGGACCAGGAAAACTATTTACATAGCAATAGCAATAATTTAAATATAATCTCTTGTAAAAAGACTGATCAGCTCTGATAACACAATGACCTACTACAATCTGAAAAATTCATGATGAAAAGTGATATTCATTTCCAGATAGAGAATTGATAGACTTGAGTCCACATTGATAGATTATTGCCTCTTACTTTTTTATTTCCCCCCACAAAATGATTAATGTTAACAAAGAGACCCTCTACTTTCAAGGAGCTTACAATCTAATTGGAGAAGATCACATATGAAATGAAGCTGAAAAATAGGGTGGGAAACATCAGGTGGTACCTGACAAGGGTCATGATTTTTTATGGAGTTGCAACCAAGCAGAGCTACTGATAGAGATGGAACCTGGAAATTCCTGAAAGTATTTACACTTCCCTAAAGAAAGTTTCTGGGATTAGTTTGCTATTTTATCCTGCACTAGACAGAGCCAACTGGGAAGACATCACCAGCAAGTCTTCAGGTAATTTATGTCAAACTTTTTTTTTATGTCAGGGAAAAATTAAACTGTCTTGACAATGATAATAAGGAAACATCTATAGGACTTTAAAGTTTGGAAATATTTTACTTTTCTCATCTTCTAAAATCTGCATATATGTATAAATATGTATATATACACACACACATATATATATATATATATATGTATATTGTATATGTGTAAGTACATACACTACTGAGTGTGTATATTCCATATATTTTGACAAATTTGGGGAACTTAAATTAACAGAATGGAATAGAAACCACCATTCAAAGAAAACACAGCCTCTACTTACGTGACTTTGCCTTTTGTTCATTCTTCTTATTCTCTCCAACAAATATACATATACTGTCTGTTCTTATTAAACCTTAATAAGGCTAAAAGTCAGGAATCTTAGATCATCATTATTCTACATAATTTTGGAACTTACAAGGAATTGGCACCAAATATGGCATTTCCCACCACATGTCCTGCACATAACAGGAGGAAATCACTCATCTCTGTAAGCTCCAATTCCCCACTAATTTATTCCAGGGCTTTGGCAGCTAATGCTTCTCTCTCACTATTAATAGAAAACTGAAAATGGTGTAGGTGGTACTTTGAGTTTCACAGCAAGGCAGTTAATTTCTTTTAATTTATAAAGTATTTATAAGTCTCATCTCTGCCATGGTGCTAAAAGTGTGTAGGCAGAGACCAGTTATCTCCCAATCACTGTTTCCCCCCAAAGAAATTAACTCTTATAGCCCATCGAATCACTTACAGTCAATACTTTCCCTGATTCTGGTTGTATTTCCATAGATGATGTTTCATATCATGGGAAGGAGCCATGGGAATAACAATTAGCCTTCATTTTTATTATACTAATGGCTTGGATACTCTAGAAAATCAGAAATAAGCAGAGGATGTATATTGTAGTTCTTCTCAAGCTTTTTAAACATTCAAGAGTCATCTAAACTCTTGGCTTCACTAGGCATGGCAAAGTGTTTGGCACCTGCTTGCTGGCAGAGATCATAGACTGGAGTAAAGTGGACTGAATTTTGACAAGAATGAAAATTAACATTTAGCATGGAACAGACTCCTATACTTCAATTTGGATTAAGAACACAAATCTATGTCTTATCAAGATAAAAACAACAGAACTAGACTATAATATGGAGAATTCTTCTATTTTACTAAATCAATTAAGCTAACACAGCATGCATTCTCTCTGACTTACTGAAAACTTCTTTGACTTTTATCCATCAGTTACTTAACAAATTAAATGGATATAATATAAATATAATTTGTATATAAATACAAATTCCTTGAGGACAAAGATCATAATATATACTCATGATAACCACATCAAATATTTTTATTAAAAATCTTAAGCATAATTTGTAATCACTTATATTGTAGGATTTTTTCCTGGTCTTTCTTTTTTCTTTTTTTTTTTCTTTCTGGCTTTCTATGTTCCTATCCCTTATCTATAATCACTTTATGATTCCAAGTCAAATGAATTTCATTTTGTTTCATATCCTCGGTCAGCTTATATTATAATCCATCTCCTGAAGTACAACTCCAATAATACCTTGGAGGTGATCACAAGAATTTGTTAAACGATTTGGTCCTTTGGATGTCAACATAACATAGAATGGTTTTACAGATTTTCTCATGATCAGATAGATAGATAGATAGATAGATAGATAGATAGATAGATAGATAGATAGATAGATACATGTTTTTTAAAGGATTCATCCTCATGTGATCAACTTCATAAATCTAAGATAAAAAAATCTCACCATTTTTTCCTACCTGGCATCTCTCACCTATGTTCCATTCTTTCCATCCTAACTGCCAATTTCCTATTTCATAAATTTCTTCCAAAAAGAAAAAAAATAGTCATGAGATGTGTTTTGAAATGATGAAGATTTTAATCATACCATCCATTATCCACTAACATGTATCGTGATTGTAATAGGCATGAGTGGAAAGAAAATAGATTCACAAGATTTCATGGGACAAAAGGCATAGTTTGAGGATTTGGGGGATGGCTCTGTGTTATACTAGGGTAGAAAACTCTGCATAATAATTAAAGATTTAGAGCAGTATTCTTTACTGAGAGACTGTGAACTTTATTTGTAAGTAATTCTGTCCTTTAAGTCTTAACTAAAACCTCATCTAAAAGAAGCCTTTCCAAATCCCTCTTAATTCTCATGCCTCTCCTATGTTAATTATTTCCTGTCTATTCTGCGTACAATTTGTGTGCAGACAGTTGTTGCTTTTTGTCTTCTCCAATAGATTATGAGCCCCTCGAAACCAAGGATTGTCTTCTGCCTTTGTATTCCCAGAGTTTAGCACATTGCCTGACATAGAGGAACTTAAATGAATACTTATTGACTGACTGACTTGATCATGGTATTTCAATATGATTGATTTTTTTTCATAATTCTACGTGTTTTATTATGTGCATTTAAAAACAATATGAATGTCAAGGTTATCAGACTCCCAATGGAGTCAGTGTCTCTTTTTTTCCTCTCTCTTTCTTTCATACAAATACATACATGAATACACACAGACACATGCAAACATACACACAGGTGGATGTAATAGTCCCTGATTATAGAAAGTTAGGATAGTCAAAGTATAAGATACTGGATCATACATCTACTTTTTGTCAGAGTCTGGTTTCAAACCTGTTACTTTGACTCTGAAATTAACTAAATCCACTATTCCATGATCCTTCTCTAAAAGTCGATTTCTATAGATTAGAATAGAACAAAATATAACATAATAATTAAAATATAATTCAAGAAAATATAATATGTTATACATATACAATATTACATATTGTATATGTATAACATGTTATATTTTCTGATATTAATACAAGTAATACATATTATACATTATATTACAAAGGAAACACTTAAATGCATTATATATAACATCACATATATGCTATATAATATCATGATACTAAATTATATTAGTTTATGTTATGTTATATTTGATTAGGTTATATTTATATCATATTGTATATCACATCAAGTGTGATATTTTATTACATTCAGTATAAATTATATTATATTGCATTGTGTTGTGTTGAATTGTATTTTAGTCTTTTTATTCTATGTTGCACTATATCATATCAATCTTATGTTATCCTATCCTACACTAGCCCAGCCTAGCATATTCTATTCTAATGTTTTATATTATCTTAGGTTACATTACTTTGGACTTGATATTTACTAGAGTCCTAATAACATAAAATTTTGCATATCACTAGCATTTATATAGAGCTTTAATGTTTGTAGGTTCCATCATATGTCATTTGCTTTAATTCTTTGAATTAGATGCTATTATTATTCCACATTTTCAGACAAAGAAACTGAGGCAGACAGATTAAAGGCACTCAGAGTTTCAGTTAGGAAGTTTCAGAGGCCAGATTTGAACTCAGATTCTCTTGACTCCAGATCAAGAAGATATGGTTACTTCATCACTAATATAAATGGTTAGGAGTAGAAAAAATAGATAGGTCATATACAGAAAGTGAGAATCCCTAAGAAACAGATATAAAATTCATTGTAAAATTGGCATTTACAGCATATGGTGCAGTATATAGAGTACCAGCCCTCAAGTCAGGAGGATCTGAGTTTAAACCTGGCCTCAGAACTTAGCCTTTCCTGGCTTAATCACTTAATCCCAACTGCCTCAAAAAAAAAAAAAAAAAAAAAAAAAAAAAAAAAAAAAAAGACATTTACTCAAAGTTAAGGGAACTAGAGAAAGGAGACCAAACTCATCAACATTTATTACTTTAGATTAACTGAAGACTTTCCTAATTGATAAATGATCAAAACAGACAATTTTCAGATGATTAAATTAAAGCCATGTACAGTCATATGAAAAATGTTTTAAATCACTATTTATTAGAGAAATGTAATTAAAACAATTCTGAACTACCACTTCATACCTCTCAGATTAACTAAGATGACAGGAAAAGGTAAATGTTGGAGAGGATGTAATAAAACTAAGACATTGATACATTGTTGGTGGAATTGTGAACTGATCCAACCATTGTGGAGAACAATTTGGAACTATGCCCAAAAAGCTATACAACTGAGTGAAAAAGTTTTTGATCCAGCAGTACCACTATTGGGTCTGTATTCCAAGGAAATCCCAAAGGAGGGGAAGAATTCACATGTGTAAAAATGTCCCATTATTTTGGGGGAATGGCTGAATAACTTGTGGTACATGAAGATAAGGGATTATTATTATTCTCTAAGTTTATATGAATAAGCTGATTTTAAAAAGGCCTAGAAAGATTTATATGAACCGATGCTGAGTAAAACAAACCAAACTAAGAATAAATTGTATGCAATAACAGCAAGAATGTGTGATAATCAATTATAAAAGACTTAGTTCTTCTCAGTGATTCAACAGAATCCCTAGATAGAAAATACCATCTGTATCCAGAAAAGGAACTATGGAGATTGAATATAAATCAACACATGCTATGTTCACTTTTTTTCTATTTTGTTTACTCTCCCGTGGTGTTTCTCTTTTGTTCTGATTTTTCTCTCCCAACATTATTTATAAATTAACGTGCGTTAAAATAGTTTATGTATATATGTAATCTGAAAAAAATAAACAATAAAGAAAAAAGAAAAGATTTTCTGAAGCCACAGGTTCAACAAATCTCAATAATTTTAAATTCACGTTTGAGGAAAGACTCAAGAGAAAATTAGAATTAAAAGTAAAAGGAAATCTGGTGAGTGAAATGAGGTTTCCTTCATATATGTCCTTGTAAATATTGTATTATGTTTAATGAACATAAAATTAGATATAACAAAAATATATAATCTGTATAACAAATTGAAATTAATCCAAATTTAAGGGGGTTGGAAAGGACCTAACCATCATAATAATTTGAAGGAGCAAGTATTCTTATAATATGTATTGAACATACATCTACATGAGGGAATCCATACTTTTTCTCAAAGGATTTAATTCTGTTATATAAGTAATGAATGACTCTGAGATAATTCACTTGTAAGAAATACATATTTACACTGATAATTGAGAATAAACCAATTGATCTTTATCCTGTCCATCTTTGATTTCTTTTATTTATGGTAATACACATATACATACATTTCCATAATCACCATAAATAACATAATTATATAATAAATACTATATAAAATATATACTATGTAAAATAATACAAAAACACATATATTTATTCATGAAAACATGTATAATATATATCCTTTGCCCATACTGATCTGTTCAAGAGTCTTAGAAATAAATAGGAAGTAATTCTATTTATATTTCATAATATACATGGAGAGATTTAGTTGTATTTTATGCCTCAATTTTATATGAGGCCCATCCTTTGCAGTGACCTCTGGGCAAAACTCAGTTACTGATTTAATTCCCTTTTGATCAATCCAATAAGATGTAGTTAAGAAAATTAAAGCTAGGAACATTTAACTCAGATTTCCGGACACATGGTTTTTTTTGGGGGGGAGGGCAATGGTGGAAAAATGAAGCTCTACATGCACTTTTAAAGTTTAATTTTTTTGTCCATACATATTATTTCAGTGGGAGGAATCACAGTATGAAAATTCCTGCCAATGCAGTTGAGCAATTCCTCCAAAACTGAGAGTCTTAAACACAATTGTCTAAGATACTGAGAGACTGTGACTGGTCAGGGCACTAGTGGGAGTATGAAGCAAGCTATGAATATAGATCTACCTGAATTTAAAGCAAGTAATATCTTTGCTATGATAAATTTTCTCTGACTTTACGCATATACATGCATGCACAATTTCTGCATGTATTTATACAAATAAATATATATGCGTGGGCATATTACATAAGAACTTACTGCAATATGCTTTGTGATTAAAATACTATCATATAGTATGTTCTTATGGTTATAACAATTTGTATGTATGTTTGTATATATATATATAGATATAGATATAGATATAGATATATAGATATATATACATATGAAATACTAGCAAATAATGTGTTGTATTTTGTTATGTTATATTATTATATTTCATTGAATTGAATTGTACTATATTGTCTCATTTAGTACCATACCATGTCATATCGTATCATATATTATTTTGTATCAAATCATATTTTAGGTAGATTGGGAAGATCCTTGGAGTTGGAGTGTGGAGAGCCTTATTTACATCCCGGTTCTTACAATTACTAGCTCTAGTACATGATCTAAAAATTCAACATCTAGAATCTTGGACGGATGGAGAGAGATAATTTGGAACTTAAAAATTTATATTAAAATGTTTTAAAAATTGTTTTAACAAATTATTGGGGAAAATAAAATAAATTGAAAAACAAAAAAACTTATTCAAAAATAAAATAATTCAGATGAAAAGATAAAATGTAGGAGATGCTCACATAAGTGTTGTGAGAAAATTATTTTTTAAATTTACTTCTTTATAAACAAAAATTAGCATGATTATTCTGAGTCATAATTGGAAGCCTATATTTTTGCATGAAGCTCATTGGTTTATATATTTTAGCAAATATTTGTTAGCATTAATAATGTTATATTAACTTAATTGTTAAACACCATGAATTGTAAAAGAGATGGTTGTCAAATTCATTTTAAATGTAATGAAAGTTCAATACAATGATATCTTGAAGAACAAATTGAAAAGTTTCTTTACTTTGTGGGCATTTCTATATCTAAGATTTACTCTGGAGAGGGAACCCCAGTGTCAAATATCCCACAACTGATGTAGATCATATATTTATGTATGTCAGAGGGCATACTCTCATCATTCAAACTCTGAGACCAAATCTCTAAGTACTCTACCAGGATGTCACTAAACATATTTTTAATTCAGAATATATTAGAATGACTAATGGGCACCAATTTTGAGAAAAATAGATATGGTCACATGTCCTAAAAGGTTGTGTACTTATTCATAAAGCCTCATTTAATATTATAAATATATTTATATATTTTCTCTTGACTTTTAATCTCTCTCTCTCTGAACTAGATAAATCTCACCACAAAATAAATTTTCAAAAGAATTCAAGGCCGTGAATAGAATTTCAAATGAACTAGCTATAATAAATTTCTGGAGAAACTTGCAAAGAAAGAAAATGTTTATGTATATATATATATATATATATATATATATATATATATATATATGTGTGTGTGTGTGTGTGTGTGTGTGTGTGTATGTGTGTGTGTGTGTGTGTGTATACACACGTATACATATCCTGGGGTATGTTTTACAATATTTATAACAGCTCTCTTTATGTTGGTAAAGACCTGGAAATTGCTGTGATATCCATCAGTTGGAGAATAGTTAGCCAAGTTGTGATAGATGATTGTGATGAATACAACTGTGCTATAAGAAATAATGAGCTCAACGATCTTAGAAAAACATGTAAAGACTTGCATGAAATAATAAAAATCCAAATGAGTAGAACCAAAAGAACACTTTATATAGTAACATCTATATTGTTTTAAGAACAAACAAATACCCAAATTAATTCAAAGGACATGTGAAGAAAAACACTATCTTCATTGGGAGAAAGAATTGATAAATACAAGTATGTATTAAATAATTTTACATACAGAACAATTGGAGTTAGCCCTGGATGGATTAGGAGATCTTGACCTTGTTAAGCTGAGATTTTTAACAGGACTCACTTTAACTGAGGTAATACCCAATCCATGATTAACCCTAAGTAAGAAAGAAATGAGGTAGAGAATGGCCTTTTTTACATAGTTAAAAAAAAAAAAATCAATGTGGGAGGGGAAATCATTCAGGGTTGTGTGTGTGTGTGTGTGTGTGTGTGTGTGTGTGTGTGTGTGTGTGTGCGCGCGTGCGCGCATGTACCTAAATTCATCTAGGGCCACCTCCATTTGTCTTAATCTTTATCTGGCCACAGGATCCAGGTGGCTCCAGAGGAGAAAGTGAAACTGGTGACTCTCCATGGCCCACTCTCATTCAAATCCAATTCACTTGCATGTCATGGCATTCCCTCTTTTACATCATGGTCCTCTTCAAGAATCAAGAACAAACTTTACTGGGCCTGTATCTCAAAGAGATCATAAAAAAGGAAAAAGGACCCACATGCACAAAAATGTTTGTGGCCGCCCTTTTTGTAGCACAAGAAACTGGCCCATCAGTTGAAGAATGGCTTAATAATTTGTGGTATATCAATATTATGGAATATTGTTGTTCTATAAGAAATGATTAAGAAAATGATTTCAGAAGTACCTGAAGAGACACACATGAATTGATGCTAAGTGAAAGGAGTAGTAACAACAAGATTTATGCAATCATCAATTCTGATGGACATGTGTCCTTTTCCACAATGAGTTGATTCAGGTCAATTTCAATAGACTTGTGATGGAGAGAGCTATTTGCACCCAAGAGAGGGATTGTGGGAATTGAGTGTGGATCACAACATAGTACTTTTTTTACTTTTTTGTTGTTTGCATGCTTTTTCTTATTTTTTTTCCTTTTTGATCTGATTTTTCTTATAAAGCATGATGATTTTGGGGAATGTATAGAAGAATTGTATATATTTAACATATAGTGTATTGGTGTTTAAGGGAGGAAATAGGGGGAAAGGAAGAAGAAAACAATTTGCCACACAAAAATTTATGAGGGTGAATGGAAAACTACCTTTCCATATATTTTTAAAATAAAAGACTATTACTAAAAATAATAATAATAAAAAGAATTAAGGACAAACAACATACACATGTATTTGTTTCCAACGGTAATCAACTCTAAAACAGAGGAACAGAAGTGAAAAGAAAAATTAAATAAATTCATATTATAATTTTATTATATATTAAAAGGAATAGCAAGTTGTATATAGTAGATTTGCATTGTTATAGGTAATCATCTTTTTTGTTATACTATATTATGGAAATTCTTGGGGTTTTCCCATAAATTAAAAAAAAAATAAGTAAATTGACAAAAAAAAAATTTTCCCTTTTACCTGAAACTTGAGAGAGTCTGGTTGTATTGACAAACCCACAAACTCAAAACCTTATTTTAGGTGAAAAAATTAATGAAAGAAAAGAAAAATAACAACAACTTTGCATTTGGAAAGCTTTTACTCACATAACTAAATCCATGTTGTGCAAAATTATGCTTTCTCTGTGAGTGGTTTCTTTAACCATTCATGATGCACAACTCCTCGACTTTGGAGGTTTCATTCACAAAGAAGGCACTCATGCCTTGAGTTCAGTGTCATAAATCTGATTCTCTTCTTCTGTTACTTTTCATCCTTCTAAGGTGATCTTTCCGTCTCTGCTTCTTTATCTTTACTTCAAAGTTTTGAGTATGACATGTATAGACCAGAGTCATACTTCTGTTTCTCACTTCTGTTTTTTGGCTTTTAGGTCTTTCTCCAAAATATTTGCAGTTCCCATGAAAATAACAGTCACCTTCCTTCTTTTAGACCCCATCTTCAGTAAACCTTCCTTTGTCTATCTAGATAAAAATTCTTCTTTTACCTATTTATGTATACACCATTTCACCATCAAATTGTAAACTCCTTAAGGGCATAAACACATTGCTGCATCTTTATATCTTCAGGTTTTAGAATAGTACCTTCTTGACACATATAAATTCTACTTAATCAAATGATTGATCTCAGCTTTTTCATTGGTCATCAACTTCCTTATATAACAGTCCTCTGGATTATAATACAATCCTAAAGGTCTTAGGCAAAACTTATCTTAAATGGAAAGAGGTCCTAAAAGAAATATATTAGAAATATTTTGAATCAAGGGAATTATTCTCAGATTTTTAGCTCTTTAACCACAAATAGAGGTTTTCTTTTTTGTAGATGTCTCAAATACAACTAGGCTTTCCTAAAGTTTCAGTTTTATCTAAAATGTTTGAAAATTTAAGTTTTTATAAGAAGGTTAAAAGTTTTTTTAATAGAAGTGCAAATAAAAAGTGAACTCTTCAAACCTTCCAAAATTTCAATTTTATATAATAATCCTCTTCTGAATTGTAAAGCTCCTATTATATTCTGGGAGATAAATATACTAAGATGGTATTAGGAATAGAGTAGTAGTTGTATAGTAGATAGAGTACTGGCCTTATAATAAAAAAGAAAGAACAAAGTTCAAGCCTCCCCTTTAATAGATATGAATAGATTATATGCATCAGTGAAAGTAGTTTCATAAATCAAATCATTCCCTATCAACTGCCTTCTCCAACTTTGCAGTCTAGCAAGTGTCTTCTCTGCTTTTTACAACATTCCATCTCCTATTTCTGTGTCCTGGTCATCTTTCTTGGCTGTGAGGCAGTACCTCCTTTCTCCCACCTCAGATGCCTTCTTATTTAAATTCACACCTTCAATGTGACATCTTTCCAGACCTTCTGTCAATAACTAGCCTCCTCCTTCCCTTGATTTACTTTGGTTGGTTTAAAATTGTCATAAACTAAAGAAATATGTTTAGAAGAATTGTATGTTTAATCTCCATGGGATTGCTTGTAGTACTGGGGGAGAAGGAGAAAAAAATTGGAACTCAAGGTTTTACAAAGGAGAATTTTGAAAAGTATCTTTGCATGTATTTGCAAAAATAAAATATTATTTTAAAAATTGTCATTATCATTGAGTATATTGTGAATGGAATACAAATGGAGGAAGAACTCACTCAATCCACCTTACTTCAAGTGATGGAATGTCTAATCAATAATGTCCAATCAAATCAAGTGGGAACAGTTCTTCACTCTAGCAGAATTTTGTTCAGATACACTGGGAAAAGTTGGCCCCACACCAGGGATCAACTTCAAATTATCAAGAGAGTTCTTTATTTTAGAGTTTCAGTAAGCCTGGTATTTTAGCATACACATGAGAAGGTATGAAAAATCTGGAGATACCAAGGAGAGTTATTTGCTCTACAAGAAATTTGGAGCAGAAAAATCTTAGCAGAAGGAAGTCCTGAGAAAGCTTAGTCCCCTTCTTCAGTTTCTGAACATTATAGTTTAATCCATTGTTTCATTATGCAAATGTTTCCAGTAAACAGAATTTTCCTTCAATCACAAAAGAGGAGAGAAGTTAACCATATTTATTTATTTTTTCTCTCTCTATGTACAGAGAAAGAGAGTATAATTCCTGTCTCCATGTTGGGAATTTCCTTAATTGGGTACTTTGGGCAATTGTTATTGAATTAATAACATTTTCTTTAAAATCATTTTCCTAAAGCTGAAGAGGGGTGAATCACAGGAACTTTATGAGCCATTATATTGCTCACTAGGCTTAAGTTGAGCTATTGATTGGAATGGATATTGCATATATAAATGATAAGATCTTCCAGGTGTTTCTTGTATGTATTTCCAGTGGGGTAGAAGCATATTGGATGTTTTCCAAAAAATGTAAGCTCAAAGAAGAAGGCAGTTTAGTCACATATTGAGAAAAACAAATCCAAGAAGGATAACAAAAGTAGTGCACTCATAATGAAGAATTTTTTAAAAATAGAAGTAGGATGTTAGCATACTGCAGTGATTCTTTCTGGACATTCTAGGGGAGAACAGGGAAATAAATTGCAAAGAATGAGATATCTGTGAATTGTAATCTTCACTAATATAGGGAGAGCTCACATGACTAAGTACATGCATCCATTGAGATGAGTCTATTCTAACTTCATAACTTCCAAGTTGAATATGCCTGTGGAGGGACCATTCATTTTTTTTTTACTTTATTTTTTTTTCCTATTTGCAAATACTCTAGATTTATCTACTTATAAATTCATAGTAGCAGAGCTCTTAACCTCACAGGGTTCCTAGAAGCCATCAAATATCCCCCCATTTTATTGATGAGCAAACTGAGACACAGAAAGATTAAGTGCATTTGCCAGGGTCACAGAGCTATAAAGCATGAAAATAGAAGGCAGATTCTTTAATTTCAGATCTACTACTTCAAGACTGATACTAAATAATTAACGTAGAAATGTTGGGTATATTGGGAAGATATTTAGATTTCAGAGTTCTGCATGTTGCAGATGAATTGGCTCCTATCATTATTAAGTCAATTCATATGCTCATACATGCAAATGGTCCTAGAGGTTGAAAAGAGGCTACGATGGTCAAACTATACCAATCAAAAGTCAAGTGCTAAAATAAAGTGGTGATCTTGGACACCACTAATGGAGGTAAATCCATTTAATGCTGACAAGGGCAACAAGTAAGCTTATCTTGAATTGACCCCTCCACAATGTCCATGACTCCTTCCCCCCCCCCAACATCACCATTCATTATGCACTCATCATCACACATCTGGCCCAGTAATTTATTTCTGAGCATCCCAAAAAGGACAAAAGTAATCTATGTCCAGTGAACCAAGTCCTTCGAAAACAAACTGAAATTTCTTCAGGCACTGTGAAAGGGTACCCAAGGGTTAATAGCAATGCAAATGGATCAACTCATTAAATGCCGCCCTGTAATTTATCGACTTTTGGAAGGAAAGTTGCTCGAGCAGCAAATCCAAAGTGACAAAGCTCTTTACTTCCTACATGTGGCATTATTAATTTCCCAGCTTATCCAAGAAACACTAAAAATAGCCTGGCATCAAGCTACACTTGTGCACAGAGGCTGCTCTTGTCTAGACACACACATATCTGAATTCACACACACACACACAATTTTTAAAAGATAAAAAGCACTAAAGACCTCATTAATATAAGTAATGAAACCAACAAAGCAGATATCGCCTAAAACATTACAATTATTAGTCAATAACTCCTGCTTAGCTGTCTGTATTATCACTGGTTTACTTTAGCATATAGTTTCTTATTCTTCCCCTGCTGGACCCTCTTGCATCTTTTAAGTAGGAACACACATTGATCCAATAAAAATAGACCCCTAAATCTGTGTCTATAGTCTGCACTTTGAAGATTTTTCCATCACTCAAACAAACATAGCTATGGTCTATAGAGCGGGTGTCTCCTAGATAATTTGTCCTTCATGTTAAAAACATGTGCACTTAACAAGCTCATATTTAAACACATGCACACTAACTGCATGCTTTTTTTTTTAATAGTTTTTATTTACCAGATATATGCATGGGTAATTTTAAAGCATTGACAATTGCCAAACCCTTTGTTCCAATTTTTCTCCTCCTTCCCCTCCCAAGATGGCAGGTCGACCAATACATGTTAAATATGTTAGAGTATAAATTAAGTACAATATATGTATACATAACTGCATGCTTCTGATGAAACATTTAATCATTGACCTTGTGTGACACTGTCTTTAAAGCAGCAAATAAATAGATGAAGGGGGGAGCAAATCAGATGAATTAGTTATCATGTAGGTCATAAAACTCAAGATAATGTGAATTTGATAAATAAGTGACTTGTAATCCTTCCTTCTTTCTTTCCTTCTTTTATTTTTCCTCTCTCCTTCACTCCCTTCCCCTCTTCCTTCCTTTGCTTCCTTCCCTTCCTCTTTCACTCCATCCCTCTGCTTTCTCTCCTTCTCGCTCATTTTCTTCTTTCCCTTCTTTTCTCTCTCAATTCCAACCTTCCTTTCTTCCTTCCTCATTCCCTTTCCTTCCTTCCTTTCTTCTTCCCTCAATCTGTCTTTTTTTCCCTCTTTCATTCTTCCTTTCTTGATAATGGGATCAGATTTCATATTGGAAAAAATAGGAAAGATATAAGCATTTATTAAGCATTTAGCACTATGCTAAGCAAGTTAAAATAGCTCATTTGCTTCCCACAACAACCCTATCATATAGGCAACACAATTTCCTTCTTTTTATAGGTGAGAAAATGGTATGAGGCAATAGTGCCTTTCTCAGAGTCACACAGACAGTGTATGAAACTTCACTTGAATTCAATTTTTTTTCCTGACTAGATGCACTGTTTTATTTAGCTGCTTACTAAATCATGGAACTCAATCTTTTCATATCAACCAATAATCTTATGGTTTCAAGTTTGCTGTCACAACGTTTGCAATTAAGGAGGAAGACAAATCACAATGTTCTCTAAACTAGTGAAGAAGCTCTCTAAGCCAGTAGATATCAGTAACTTAATTATAAATGAAAGGCTCAGAGAGTTGCCTTGGGAAATTCAAGGTTAAATAACTTGACACAAGGACACACAACTAATATATTTTAGTCAACTTATCAATCAATACGATTTTATTAGATGCTTACCATATTTGAGGTAGTACTGGTTCACAAAGACAAAATGAAACAATCCTTGAAGGTAAGAGGGTCACATTCTACTGGAGGAGACATTTTTAAATATATGTAAGAACCATGAATCAAACCCAGATATTAGGAAATTTAAGGAAATTCTTTAAATGATTTTGAATGACTTTTTCCCTCATATCTGTGTACATTTCTTAAAAAGAAAATATTTGGGAAATGAGCATTCATATACTAATCCATTATGCGCCAAGAATTATGCTAAGCATGTTATCTCACAATTCTGAAAGTTAGGTACAATCACTATCCCCACTTTATAGTTGAGGAAACAGAAATGGAGATTAAATGACTTGCTCAGTACCATACTTTTTGTAAGTGTCTGAGACCAGATCTGATCTCAGATCTTCCTAATTCTGGGGTCAAAGTTTTATCCTTTGTGTTTGATGACAGTATTATTGTAATACACTGAAAATTGACTCAGAAGGCCTAGATAAAAATCCCAACTCTCTTACTTATTCCCTTGGTAATAATGAGCAAATACAATTTTCTGGCTCTCAAATTTGCTGATTTTGAGAAGAAATCTCAATTGTAAAATGAAGAGGTTAGAATAAATGTTTAAGATTTTTTCATACTCTTTTATGATTCTATCAGATGTGATAAGTAAGTCTCTACTTGAGGGACGGGCACTGGCAATGGTTAGCAGATATACTGTAGCGCTTAGTACCAGAACCAGAAAAAAAATTACATTTAGTAGAACTCACTTATCTCCAGAAATGTTACACTTCAGGCTAGCTATTAAACAGTTTGATTACTCAATCAACAATAAACATGTATTAAATGTGTACTATGTTCCAGGTACTGTGCTAGGTGTTGGATGATTATATATAGAATTGGAACGGACCTTATTGCTAATCTAATGGAGTTCCTTTAGGATCATAGATCCAGAAGTCAGAAGAACTTTAGACGGCATCACACCCAACCTCTTCGTTATACATAGAAAGCACAAAGCAGATCACTCTTTAAAGTCATTTACTTAGGATCACATAGCTAGTAAACATCCAAGTCTTCTTGATTCACTTCCCTATGCACTATTATCATTACAGGTTTTGGGTTGATAACACCATCTCTGCTATTATTGAAAGGGAATAGCATTCTCATATGATGAATCTCTACGTAGCACACAGGGCCTAATAAAGGAACGTGGAATGGAATATGTGCTCTACTTGGCTCTATAGTTAATATCTATAGAATCAGGTTCTCTAATCAGAGAGCAGCCTCTAAGAGAATTAAAAGAGTAAGGATGCTTGCATAGGCAAGCATCTCTAATGACTACTGTTTTCCCTCACTGAATGAAAATACAAAAGAAAAAGTAAAAGACTTTGTAAGCAAGACTGAGAGAATAAAAAACGTATACCTAAAGATGCTAGTTTGGAAAAATAACATTGAGAAAACATCCCAATATTCTAACAGCATATATTAAAGGCAAATATGTGGTCCAAGTGAAATGATCCAGATATGAAAAGGGTTTTCCCTAATGCTTAAATTCTTCAATAAGAAGTGTTGGTATCACAAGTTACAGAGTCAGAAGTCAACAGAACAGAGACAGGATCAGTCTTAAAGTCCATATCTCCAATTTAACTTCTAATATTTCAAGTTATTTATTTTCCCCAACTAACTTGGACATTTATTTCTGAATATCTTGATGTCAATTTATTCCTACATTATATGGCACATGGAGGTATAATGTATGATGATTCTAAGAAATGTGTTTTTTTTTAAGTTGGATATTTTACTTAGCATTGTTTTCATAGCATCCAGTGGTACTTATTAATTTATTTTCTTATCTGTCTTATCATCAACAATTTTTTCTACTCCAATATTAAGTAATTCCATGTCAATTGCCGTATTAGCAATAAAAGGTAAAAGTTTAACACAAAACCTGTAGGGAAAGATTTAATCTTAAATTATCATTGAAAATGTGTTATCAGGAAGGAGAAATGGGAGAAAGTTTTCTCATAATATATGAAACGTGCCTTTAATGGTTGCAAAAAAAATTTTTAATGAACTTATAATCCAAAAAAAATGTAGTTTTAAAAAGGAGACTAATATATTTTACTAAAAATAACCTGGAGGATATATAATTAAAATGACTAATTAGACCCTGAAAAAGAGATGAGAAATGCTTGTCAATTCTTTAACAAGTGTGGTCACCAGACTATAGATGTGGAATTTTGCATATATTGTCATACTTGGATGATGTGTTACTTAGTATTACTAAATTTTCCCTTTTTCCCCCATTATGTGTTAGACAAGATAGTTCTCTGGGTATGGAAATAAGAAGGATAGATTCAATTAAAAAGTAATGTAATAAGCAAAAGTGATAAAAATGAATATAAGTAAAAGTGATAAAAACATTCAAAGAATTAAAATAGTTGTCCTTTTTTAAGGAAATTCATTTTATCATAGTAGATAAAGAGCTACTTTCAGAAGAAGGAAAACCTGGGTATCAGTCTTACCTTTAATACATATTGGCTTTGTGATACTGGTCAAGATATTTAAATTCTCAATACTTTAAGCAACTCTTAAAAGACTCAAGTTTAAGACAAGGTATTGACTAATACATTGGTAGAGAGTTTGGTCTCTTTAGATTCTATTATATGGCTGTTTAGTCATTTTTCAGTTGTGTTTGACTCTTTATGATCTCATTTGGAGATTCCTTGACAAAGATATTGGAGTCGTTTGCCATTTTCTTTTCCAGCTCATTTTATGGATAGAAAAAACTATAGCCAAGAGAATTAAGTGACTTGATTACTATCACATAGCTAAGAACTGAGTCCAGATTTTACCTCAGGAACTTGAATTTCCCACACTACAGGCCCAGAATTTTATTCATTGTATCACCTAGATTTTCAGTTCATTATATAAATAACTCAATGTACAATTCCAATTTCTGTTCCACTTACTAAAAAAAATCAGTCATTTATATAATGTCATAAAGATCATATTACCTATGTGACCAAAATATATACCTTACTCTATCTATGTCTCTCTCTCAGTGGGTCTCTGTCTCCATGTGTCTTTATCTTTGTTTCTCTGCGTCTCCTTTTTAGAAACACACAAACACACACACACACACACACACACACACACACATTCATCTGCCCTTATAGTATCCTAGCTCCCTAAAGGGGGAAGGATATATTTTATCATTTCTTTTTCAAGATCAAAATTAAATTATTGGTGAAAATTACAAATTATTCCCAACTTCATCTTGGTGTTTTTCCCCACTTATAGAATTGTAGGTTTTAATGTTACAATAACGCTCCCTTCTTATGTCACTGTTTGTTTAGAGATTCTCCAGTTACTTGAGAAATACTTGTTTTCTAGACTTTAGAGAAAATGAATTAGATTAATACTGTAGTATATACAAATATATACACCCATACATATATTGTATAGCATATATACACATATATACAAATTTTCTATCATTTACCTCTTTCAGGAATATATAAGATAAAATAGCAAGCATTTGTTAAGCTCTTACTATTCTATCTACAGGGATAAGATTAAGAAATTGACATAAATTCTATTAAGAGACATGAAGATTCTAGTGACAAATGTACAGAGCCTATTAAGTAAGACTTTCTATTTTCAATTCTGCCAACAACCAATAAAAGAAATCCCCATATAGTTTTCTTGGCTTGAATATTTTTTCATGGACACCTTCATTTCCTTCTTTGATTTTGAGCTTTGATCCTCTCTAGTACCTTTCCCATTTTTGAAAACCTAAGCAAATGATTTTCGGGAAACTTATGTAAATATAAGTGTCAGTACATTTCCCCAGTACATGATGGATAATAATATCTCTAGATAACTCCTAAATAAGTCACTGAAGCAATCTCTCTTTTTTTTCCCTTCTTCTCAATCCTGATTGGTTGTCTCATGCTTGTGTAAGCATTTCTTCTCTCTGCTTAGTTTTCTCATTGCATTTCCCCTACAATTTATGTTAAGCTAACCAATTTTCTGTCCCTGCACTTGTCATCACCTAATGCTTTTTGGAATAAGTGTGTTATGACAGCCACTTTATAGACCTTGGGAATTTGATCTGTCACTAGAAGTCTTCTAAAAATATCATGTAAAACTTCACTAATTTCCTACTCACCATGAAGTTTGTGGATGTATATGCAGTGTGGTTTCAGCCAACAGCATGATATTTCTCTAAAGAATATCTCATGCTATCTAGATACTATTTGAATAGTCTATTTTAGAAAATAATGAAATTTCTATCTCATCTGAGGATTCCAAATTACATTGATTTTTATCATGGACTTCTATATTATTCCCACTGTAGCACAAACAATCAGACCAAATTTCATGTAAAGTGAATGTCTGGAGAGTTGGGGACTCCATGTTTTCTGCTCCCCCAAAATTTCTTTTTAGGATTTAAAGCATTTTTACTACTTGAAATAGGTTCTTGATTATATTTTTTCATAGAGACTGTGAGATGGGGAGGGGAAGGTATTTAGTGGAGTTTTATTTGATTAAATCATTTTGTTTGTATGTTTATTTTCTTAGTTGATTGAGAAAAATCAAAAGAAAAGCATAAAGGATTATGTTTATTACAATCACTTACTAACTTGTCACTGTAGGAGAAGCAGTCATGGGATACCAAACTATTCTTTAAATTTTATATCAAAGAGACTTGTACTGCTGCATGTGAACCAAATAAGCATGATAAGCTGCACACAAAAGGATCGACAGCAGGCTTTCTTTCTGAGCAATGATTCCCTGACAAAGAAGAATCATTGAGGAATAAGTCCAAGATTCCCAGAATACATTATTCAACTTTAAGCTACTTGAGATAAGGGACTAGGTTTTGCTTTTCTTTGTATTCTCAAAACTTCAAAAAACATCATGCTGTTGGCTGAAATATAATTGTCTATATTTAGGAGCATTGACACATCCTCATATAATTCGAGACTTATTTAGAGAGCACTTATTGAGTATGTAAAGAGCTAACAGGCACTGGGGACATTATCAGTGGCATCAAACAAATGAAAATCTTTTTGGAGAGACAGTAATATGTCATGTCCATATTTTAAGAATACAAGATAGTATTAAATGCCAAATGGCAAGTACAGACAAAGTTTTTCAAATTCAAAGAAAAGGAGATTACTGAGGGGATGGTAGAAGGTTTTCTGTTGTTTGTACAAGATATGGACGTTGGAGGAAGAAGGGGAAGGGAAGAAGTGTTTATATTACACTGGTTTTCAAGGAAAATTAGTGTCTCTGGTGCTAGTGATATGGGTTAAAATTCCTTTCTAATTCCCAGCTCCCATCAGATCTGAGTTAACTTGGGCTGTCCCAGTCCCTGCATCTGCTCAGGTTTCCCCAACCCCTGCAAACAGCTTCATTCTTATTTTAAAACCCATTGAATTCTATTCAAATTCTAACTCTGGCCTAAACCAGCCAGGAGCCAATATGGGACTCCACCCATGGGCCCCTTTCAAGATTACCAAAAGCTCCCCATTATGAAAAGAGGGAAACAAGAGCCCCCAATATAGCATACACCAGCTATGCCAAGGGTCCCTGTCCACCCATTGCCAGCTCTTGCGCTGGCATCTTTCTACATTTAACCTTACTTCCAAACCCCCAAATAAACCTCTTTTTTTTAAATCTAGCTTTTCAAGTCTGTAAATTCCTTTACAGAGAACTCTTGTCCTGCTACTAGACTTCATTTAACTCTGTATCCTTGCGCCAAATCCAAAGGGGTTGCAGGAGAGCTCTATTTGACTCCCTGTACCCTGAACCTTCCACTAGACCTCAAGTAACCCTAATTTCATCTAGGTACTCTTTACCTAATTATCCTTATTAGGATTTGCCAAGCCTGCCAAGATGAGGGTTTCCCATCAACCTTTGAGGCCCAGCTTTCACCCAACTCTAAAATGTGGCTTCAAGAAGTGGAGTGCAGTAGCAACACCCAAGTAAACTCTCTAGCACATGGAATAAAAACCAGACTAAGAGTAACCAAGAAGTTTCAAATCTATTAGTCGAGTAAGAGGGTGGGTACCCCCAGCATGTGAAGAATTTCCTGGTGGAATGGATGGATGAAAACTATTTATTCTAATAGCCATGGAGGCAGGTAAAGCAGGGGCTGTAGAGTACTTAGTTCTTGGTCAAACATAAAGAAGGCCAAGGTCAGCCATGACAAACTGGGCCATCACCAGTTATTCTTTTTTTTCCTGCCACTTTCCATAATACTAAGAGAAATAGATTAGTAAATTTGTCTATCTCACTTAAATCCAATTCACATGCAAGTCAAGATATCACCTCATGACATCATTCAAAACTGGATCAGCCACAACTATATCATGGGAACTGTACAAAACAATTTTACAAATATTATCTCATTTTATCTTCACAAAAACCTTAGGTGGTAGATACCATCATTATACTTGTTTTATTTTTGAAGACATAGAAGTTGTTATTTGTTGAAGCTCATACATTAAATGTCTGAAGCTGGATTAGGAGTCATATCTAGATATGGCATTCTCTTCACAGCAATTGCCTCTAGATTTAGGGTCACCCAGATAAGCAGAGGTAAAGAAATTTTAGGTACCTGAGTGAACAAAGATTTTGGAAAAATAATATAAAGGGAATATATGGGAATGCAAAGGGAGCAGTTTGATTGTAGTGGAGTCTTTAAGTAAAGAAATAGAAGAAGATGAAACGAAAAAATATTCAGATTGTAGAGAATTAAGAACCTAAAAGAAAATAATAACAAAAACTTCAAGACAAGTAGAAGGACAAGTGGAATGAATAGTAACTACTTTGAAAGACATGAATGAGGACATAAATTTCACCAGGGGGAAAAGTGGCTGGAAGAGTTAACAGAAGAATTCAAGAGTTGGTAAGCAACATGTAGAAAAGAGAAACATCATTGAAGGAAACAATGAGGTGAGAAGATTAAGAGGACACAGAATAGAAGCTGTGAAAGAAAGAATCCACAATGACAAAGACAGACTAGAGCTGCAAGCACTGAATTTTACAGGCTAACAGACAGATTGTTCCAATGCAAATCAAATTGAATGACTTCAAAAATAGAACAAGATGATGGAAGCTAAGAATAATGGGCATTCAGAAGAAAAGAAGCAGGAAAGCAGCCATAACACGGTGTGCATGGGCATAATGGATGAAATTCTCAAGAGCTGAGAAGGACTAGCAATGCTATTCAAATAGAAATTATCTACATAATATTATTTAGAAAAATCTTATTGTTCAAATCCCTGAGGCACACAATTGTCAAACCCCAGGATGCTAGAGATAGAATTCTTTAATTGGCAGAAAGAGAAAAGAAAATTCTAAAGAAGCAATAATGACAACTATCTGATTATTATTGTGAATCAATGAAGGAATGGGTAAACATGAATATAAACCCTGATGTAGGAGTTCCAGATAGAAGTGACTATAACCACACTCATAAAATTGCCTTCCTAAGATAGTCAACAATTCTTTCTTTCATCCATGGCTTCAAAACCATCAAGTCAGAGGCTCAATAGGGTTATCCTAGTTTGTATTCCTTTTATACAGTATTCCAGGTCCACATTGGAAGTTTTAGTCCTTGTCTCTATCTGTCTGTGTCTCTCTCTGTGACTTTGCCTCTATATTTGTCTCTCTCTGTCTCTGCCTCTGTATTTGTGTGTCTCTGCCTCTATATTTGACTCTCTCTATCTCTGTCCTTTTGTCTCTGTCTCTGTCCTTTTGTCTCTCTCTGTCTCTGTCCTTTTGTCTCTCTCTGTCTCTGTCCTTTTGTCTCTCTCTGTCTCTGTCCTTTTGTCTCTCTCTGTCTCTCCATCTGTATGTATCTACAGGGTTTTTTTTTAGTGGGGGGAAGGAAGAGAGGTGGGGAACCAGGCAGCAAACTACCCTTCACATTACTTTTGTTGTCCTTAATTATCCCTTATGAATCTCCATTTCAACCATGGAGGCCTCCCTTGCTGTGGTAGATCCTAAAAGAATCCTGGCTTTGAAATAAAAAAAAAAATCAACAAGAACAACAATAAACACTTGAGCTAAGTCCTCCTTCCAGCCATGTAGTAGAATCCCTTCACTTCACAAATGAAAAAGGATGTAAATAATTAAGGCTTAATGTTTTTAACAACTTTAACAAGTATCCTAAATGATATTCGAATCTAGAAACCTGACCTAGTGGAATAGACTTTGCATTTGTAGTGAAGTCTACTCGATAATCCAATAAATATTTATTAAACACTTTCTCTGTGCTAAGAACTGACCTAAAAACCAGGAATGAGAACCACTGCCTTCAAGAAGCTTATAATCTAATGGTCTGGGGATAGGGTTGGGGTATTAGAGGTGGGATGTGACTACACATAAAAGGAGACAGGAAAGTATAGGCTGGGGTGATAGTGATGAGAATGAAATCATGTAGAGAAGCAAATGAAGAGGGGAAAGGGCAAAAATACTCCAATGCTCAGCCCTCCAATAAGAAGAAAAAGGATATCAGTCAAAGCCTAAGTTAGCAGTAAGGTTATGATATTAAAATCGATGAGCTTACCTCGAGAAGATGTTGTTTTATGAAACTGAAGCCAAAGAGCAGCAAATGCAAAGTGGATTGAAGAGAGAAAACTTGAATTTGATTTTTTTCCATTTGCTAGCTATATAATCTGTATTAATTCAGTTGGCCTTTCTGACCCTCAATTTCCTTATTTAGAAAATGAGAGGACTGGAAGAATTGATCTTTAAATATCCTTTCTGGCTTTAAACTCTTTGATATATACCTATTCTCATATGGGCTAACTAGATTGTCATGGTCTTCTCTTTACTCAAAATTCCTTAACTTCATCAGGAAATTTCACAAGTTCCCTAACCTCTGTCTTTATAATTCATTTTTGCTGCACTTTTCCTTCTCTTTCTATTTAAATCTCTTTCACCTGGTTCTCTCATCAGTGGAAACAAAAAACAGCTGACCAGTACACCCCTTTTAGTAGCCTTTTCAACACTTCATCATTAGATCATTCTTCAGGATTCTCTTTGCCAAGCTAACAGAATTTTTCTTACTTTTCTTTAACTAAAGACTTCTTAAACTCAGTCCCAACTTTTACTCTTTTGAATATAGTCATTGATCTGTAAAACCACATCAACTGCTTTTAAGTCCTTAGAAATTCATGCCTACCAAAAGCTGCTCGGGAAGATCTTACTTTGACTTCAGAAGATGGCAAGCAACTCTCCTCTTAGCAGAGACATGGTGGACTACAGGTACAGAATGAAATGTTTATTTTCAGACATGGCCACTGTTGTGATTAATTTTGTATAGCTTTGGAACAGAGGGTACAAACGTTGGGAAATTAGATGGAGTGGATCATTGAGAATACTGACACTAAAAAGGGAAAGAATTTCAAGGATTTATCCAGAAAGAAAATAAAATGTACTTAGCACAGGACAACAAAGACATGTTGGATTGTGATCTGCCTTTGTGTTCTTTAATCTTTGAAAAAATAGTTTCTTTGAACTTATCAGCCTACAAATTATTTGCTAAATGTCAATAATTCATTTTACCCACAAAAGTAATATAGAAATGTAATATCTAGCAGAGAGGAATCTGAAACAAAGCACCAAAGCTGTTATATAGATTTCCAATTTTGCTTTAGATATTTTCAAAAGGCTATATTCAGTATTAACTAATTTGGTGTTTCCTACTTTCTTACAAATATCTGCCCATACTTACAGAATTGGAGTTTTGTTTTTGTTTTTATAATCTTTTCGTATGAATTTCAATCCTTCAAATGTCTTGCTGGTACTGTAAGGTTTTTTTTGGGTGTCTGGGGTGCATTCTCTACTGATTACATATCATGGTATTTCTGGATTTTGTAAAAAGTAAGTAGTCTTTGCTATCTAATATGGCTTTATAAAATGATCCCATTGTAGACAAATGAGCTGTGAGCACTCTTAAGTTTATTCAGATTGGTTATTAGATGGTATATAAATGAGACATCAATATAAATATACTTGAAACCCATCTATCTTAAGAGAACTTTTTTACATTCTTGATGACCATGAGAGATATCCACGTAATGGTAAGATATCAGAATAGGATTTTAATAAAAATCACATCTCAACAATCTGTTAATACTTATGAAATTTTGAGAAGTATGATGGGAATAATAAAATTATCTGTGAAAAAAAATTACTTATCTGAATTGCTTTTAAAATAGACAAATCTTAGGAAGTATGGTAGCAAGTAATATAATGCTTATATAATATATTGGATATAATACATTAGCAAACAAAAATTAAGGACAAGCACTTTAAGTGATTTTAAAATGTGAGGAGAATTGAAAGAGCAAAAACTGTAAGCCTGCTAGGTAGTAGAAGTTGATCTTGAACTCAGGAAGGTAAGATTCCAAATTCAACCTAAAATATTTGTTTTATATTACCCTTAACAAATGATTTTACCTTTTTCTGACTCGGTTCTTTCATCTGTAAAATGGTAATAAAGATATCATTCATCTCACAGGGTTGTTAGGATGAAATAGTATATTTGTAAAATATTTTGTAAACCATAAAGTACTATCTAAATACAAACCACTATTGTTTCTTATTATCACTCAGTGAAAGTTAATCATGGCAGTATTTACTCCATTGTCATCCATGTAATGCCAATATAAGTCAAAAACTGCCCAGCACAGAATCACGAAGCATAGATGTGAAATTAAGATGGATTTCAAAGGCTGTCAATTCCAATGGTCTTTTTTAATAGATGACAGTGGAAGTTATGTGACTTGCCAAGATCACACAGATTACAAACATCAAAACCAATATTTGAACCTGGTCAATGACTCCAGAGCCATTGTTTTTCCCACCACATCACGCTGCTTGTAAGTTTGAACTTTACATTCATTGAAGATGATATCTAAAAGGATTTCTTCAAGAATTGAGAAGAATGAACAAGTATTAAAGATCTTCCATCTACATTGCTGGAAGCAAAACTCATATTGAAAAATTACAAATCCAATGAAATCCCAGGAAGATATGTGTGCATATGCACGTGTCTTCCATTATATTTCTTACCTTCTGATTAGTTATTGAGACATCTTGCCTATCCAATAACTGAGATGTGAATAAGGTATATAATGAAACTCTTTTATAAGTATAAAATATCTCATAGTAATCTTCTATACTATAAATAGTAAAATTATGATATACAATATATACATAAACAATTATGATCATATATATATACATATATACATATATATATATATATGTATATATATATATATATATATATATATATATATTATCCATTAGATTTTTAATAAGGCAGCTAAGTAGAGCAGAGTAGAGTAAGAGAGCTAGGCCTACAGTCAGAAAGACTCAGCTGTGTAATAACTGTGTCACCCTGGGCTAGTCACTTAAATGTGTTTCTCACAGTTTCATCATCTGGAAAATGAACTGGAAAAGGAAATAGCAAATCACTTCTGTATTTTTGCTAAGAAAATTCCAAATGCGATCATGAAGAATCAAATTCAACTGATCAACCAGACTTTTTAATACACTAACATAAATTCTTCATAAGTTATCTTTAAAAATAAAAGAAGGTGCAATGTTAGATGGAGGTTTAGTTAGCCTTGGAATTAGGAAGCCATAAGGCCAAGCCCTAATTTCAACACAATACCTGTGTAACAATAGGCAAGTCATCTAACTTCTTAGTTGGCCCAAGTAATCATACTGTGGACTTGCATCACTGGAATGAGATTCTATATAGTGTTTCTTTTCTTGAAACATATAAGAAATTATAAGTCATTTGGACTCTCCCATGTGCAGAAATGCAAAATTACAAAAGTTATTAAGCCACAAAATTTAATAAAGAATGGGAAAAAAGATTACTTTGAAAAGAATAATATTGAGGAGAATAGGGTGAGATAGTGTCTTAAAAATCCAAATAACAAAGATTTTTGAGTTTACAAAAATAACAAACAAACAAAAAAGTTACTGTCCGTGTTTGGTTCTGTATATTTTGGTCTAATTTTTTCCATTAATTGATCATTTCCACTAATTAACATGTTATAAAACATTTTCATGCGTACTGCTTTGTGTTGTTATTAAAGATTCGGCACTATTAGATACATTTCCTTCCCATATTCCCTCTTATTTTCTTTTCCCTTGAGATTATTTATCTTTTGTTTCCCAAGATGAAATTCATTTTTGTGATTATGTAATATAACCCTTTGGCAGTTTAAATTATATGGCAAGGAACAAGTAAACTAAATTATATTGACGTTTTGCTTATGTTGATTTTATCTACCCATATATGATAACTATTTATCCAAGTATTTAGTTTTTTATTTGTTTGGAGTGCTTTATATTCCTACATTTCCTATTTGTGCCTAGGTGGACATGTTCCCAGATGTTTTATAAATGTTGTAGTTACTTAAATAGAAATTACCTTTTCTCCTATGTTTTTCTTACAGTATGGAAAAATGTTCATCACTCAATTGAATCTTCCTTATAACCTTCAACTCTGATGAAATTATTTTAGTTTTTTTTTTTCAATTAACTAGCCCCTCTAAGGAAACCATCATATCATCTGCAATAAGCAATATTTTCTTTCTTCTTTACTGTTTTTATCATATTTTTCTTGATGTTACTATCTCTAATATTTCTACTAGTATAACAAATAGTAATGGTGATAAAATGTATCCTTATTTTACTTCCAACATATTTGGAAAGAACTCTAGTTTGCCTTCATTAGATAGTGCACTGACTTCTGATATTATGGTGATAGTAGTTCTCATAGTATTTATTACATTGTTTTATAGTTTTTGTATCTTGTCAGAAGATTCTTTGGAATCTATCTATATATTCATATCATTTATTATTTTCACTATTAATACTATCACATTTTCTTATTGTGACATTTTCAATATTAATTAGATAAAAACACTGGTTTCGGTGCATTTCCTGTAAAAAAGGGCTCTTTGTATTAGACTCAAATAATGATAATTGTTTAAATGACATGGATAATCTTACAGATAAGTTTTCTCTCATTTTATATTATATTTGTCATTATTATTACTTCGTGCATTGGCAGTAAGAAATCAGAAAATAGAATGCTGATAATAACTTGACATTTCATAGTGCTCTCTTTATGGAAAACTCCAATATAATAATGCTTTTAGAAAATTAACATAATTTTTTCATTAAATATACAAAATATATAAAAATATTTCAGTTCATTATTTTAAATCATACTTCCTTTAAAAAATTAATGGTGTAAGTTAATTATCCTAAGTATCTATCAATTTATTATTGTATATCACATGGTCTCATGAATTTTGTAAAACTATTTTCTCATCAAATAGATTATATAGATAGGAGTTGCATCAAAAAAAAAAAATTCCCAGAATTTCATACATCCTAAAAGTGGCCCTCCTTTTAAAAAATCATAACAGCAGAGGGTGACTATAATGAGACGTTTTCTGCCAGATTTAGAATGAGCATGGAATTCACTGAAAAATCTCTAAAATGTTATCTAGGTTTGATTCACTCATCACAAAGATGATCATCTATAAGTGCCATAAATCAGGTAACAACATGGTGTCAGAGGACAATATGGGAATTAGAAATGGCCCAAAGGGCCATTAAGAGACTAATAATAGGAGTCACCAGATTGCAGTACGTTAACAATATTTTCCTCACTTTAAGTTGTATAGGGAACATTATCAAGAACATGTATCTGGGAACCAATGTGGGCCAGTCAAGAAAACAGAAGGAGTAATAGCAACAGCTGAGTATTGTATGTGTGTGAATAACGGAGAATATTAAAAGATTGAGTAAGAATGGTTGAATGGAGATGTTATTGAAATATAATTGGAAATGCAGTAGGTATGATCAATGAAACCTCAATCATGATAAAACATGAAAGGGAAACTTGTAGATATTTGATGAGCTGGAATTTTGTGAGGGCTTGAAATGAATGGGAATGGCTTTCTCTCTTAGTGGTTTTCTTCTACATGTCATCCCAAAATTAAAGAAACGGGGTTATCAGCCATCACTTTGGGATCCCTGCACAAGCTCCAAGGACAAAACCTTCACTGGTAGCATCAACCATTTAGAATAACAAAGGGCAGAAACAACAAATTCCTCATCTAGAAGGAAAAACTCAGGAACAAAAGGGATTTCTTTTTAAAACATTTATTTAAAAAACATGGGAAAAGAGTCACTCAAGATATCAAGGCATGGCTGATCTGTAACCTGTATTGCAGAGTAGAATGCCTACTGTAGTGAGAGCACAGATAAATCAAAATACTAATAGTCAATAAGCTTTTATTAAGTACCTACTGTTTGCCAGACACTATTCCTAAGGGCTAGAGATGCCAAAATGCAAAACCAAAATCACTACAGACAACTTTTGTCCTCAAAAAGTTCACAATCTAATGAGGACTTGCAAACAAAATATGCAAAGCAAACTACACTGAGTATAAATGGGAAATAATTAACAGAGGTAAGGCACTGAACTCATCAGCTTTTTGAGAAGGCATCTTCTAGAAAGTGAAATTTTAGTTGGGAAGTCTGAAAAGCCAGTAGATGGAGATAAAGAGGGAAAGCATTAAAAGAAAAAAAAACATTCTGAGCTGAGGGATAGAGCATTTTGTTTGTGAACCAACCAAAAATCCAGGGTTATTGAATCAAAGAATATATTGTAGGGGAAAAACATAAAATGACTGGAAAGTTGGAGGAGGTCAGCTTTTAAAAAGCTTTGAGTGCCAAACAGACCATTTTGTATTTGATCCTGAAGGCAATAGCGAGCTTCTGGAATTTGTTAAGTAGGCCAGTGACAATACCAGACCAGCATTTTAGGAAAATGCTTTATAAATGAAGGAAGAACATAGACTTGAGGCAGACAGATCACTGCAGGCTATTAAAATAATCCATCCAAACTAGTGTTGTAATATTAGAGAAGGGAAGAGGGTGTATTGGAGAGATATTGCAAACATGGAATCTACAGGTGTTGTCAATGGATTGGATATGGGGGGTAATAAATCCTGGGGATATGAGCACGAGGGTTACAACATACTTTAGAATATTACTTAGATTGATAGCCTGAAGGGCTGAGAGAATGATGTTGCCCTTTATAGTAATAGTAAAAGTAGAGAGGAAAAAAAATAGAGAGGATTTAAGGGAAAGAAAATGAATTCCATTTGGGACATGGGTTTGGAGTGACTGCTAAATATTGAGTTTGAGATTGTTGAAAGACATCTAGAGACGTGTGTCTGAATGTTGGAAAAGAGCAGAATGATTATATGTGAAAATTACAAACATAGAGATTATAATTAAATTTGTGGGAGCTAATCATATGTTTAAGTGAAATAGTATAGAAACAGAAGAAAGCTGAAAACGAAATTCTGTCACATACCTACAGTTAGAAGAATAAAGGAAACTCATGTACATGGGGGGAAATACTATGCCCTATGGACTATTCTACATGGACCAGCATTAGGATTGATTTTTTTGTTTATTAACTATTTTGATATTCAAATCCCTCCTTCTTGTGTAAGTGGACAAAACTACTTTGGTTGAAAGTCTGGGTTCAAATTCTGACTCAAAATTGGCTATCTACACACCCCAGGACAAGTTCCTGAAATTTTCTGAATTTTACTGTTCTCCTCTGCAAAATGGTCATAATAATCACAACTCCTCCATCCAAGTGGGGATTAAATAAAATAACGTGTAAAATGTTTTGCATAGCTCAAAGAGCTAGTAGCTATCATTGTATTTCATTATTTTAGGGGGAAGCATTATTTTTGACTTTTTAATAAAACAAAAAGAAAGTCTATATAATTCTTCTGTTATCTTTTAGCTCGGACAGATAAAATAACTTGTTTAGTAGTAGAATAAAATGTATTGGAAAGTAAAGTCATCTTCTAAAGCCTTGCTACAAACATACTTGGTACAATTCCAGTAGCACATAGGATTATAGGTATATATAATTCATCTTGTTGCAACATGGCTTTGCTCCCACAGTCTGTGCTGCTTCTCCTTATTGTAACATTTTGATTCCTCACTATAGAAATTATGAGTATTTGCTATGGCAACATTTATTAAAATATTGTTCTTGATATTTTTAATAGATCAGTGTTATATTTAAGCAATTGTGGAAACAGTTTTGTCTATGATAATGGTCCATTTCAAATATAGTTTATTGTTTGACTTCTCCAAGAAATTTTTTTTTTTTTTTTTTTTTTTTTACTTTTTAACTTTATTTTTCTTGAGGGTTTTTTTTTTTTTATAAATTTTTTATTTTATTTTATAATTATAACATTTTTGACAGTACATATGCATGGGTAATTTTTTACAACATTATCCCTTGCACTTACTTCTATTCAGATTTTTTCCCTTCCTCCCCCAACCCCCTCCCCCAGATGGCAAGCAGTCTTATATATGTTAAATATATTACAGTATAATTTAGATACAATATATGTGTGTAGAACCGAATTTTTTGTTGCACAGGAAGAATTGGATTCAGAAGGTAAAAATAACAGTTTACATTCATTTCCCAGTGTTCCTTTTCTGGATGTAGCTGGTTCTGTTCATCATTAATCATTGGAATTGGATTAGCTCTTCTCTATGTTGAAGAAATCCACTTCCATCAGCATACATCCTCGTACAGTATCATTGTTGAAGTGTATAATGATCTTCTGGTTCTGCTCGTTTCATTCAGCATCAGTTGATGTAAGTCTCTCCAAGCCTCTCTGTATTTCTCCTGTTGGTCATTTCTTATAGAACAATAATATTCCATAACATTCATATACCATAGTTTACTCAACCATTCTCCAATTGATGGACATCCATTCATCTTCCAGCTTCTAGCCACTATGAAAAGGGCTGCCACAAACATTTTGGCACATACAGGTCCCTTTCCCTTCTTTAGTAGTTCCTTGGGGTATAAGCCCAGTAGTAGTATGGCTGGGTCAAAGGGTATGCACATTTTGATAACTTTTTGGGCATAATTCCAGATTGCTCTCCAGAATGGTTGGATTCTTTCACAACTCCACCAACAATGCATCAGTGTCCCAGTTTTCCCACAGCCCCTCCAACATTCATCGTTATTTGTTCCTGTCATCTTAGCCAATCTGACAGGTGTGTAATGATACCTCAGAGTTGTCTTAATTTGCATTTCTCTGATCAATAGTGATTTGGAACACTCTTTCATGTGAGTGGAAATAGTTTTAATTTCATCATCTGAAAATTGTCTGTTCATATCCTTTGACCATTTATCAATTGGAGAATGGCTTGATTTCTTATAAATTAAAGTCAATTCTCTGTATATTTTGGAGATGAGGCCTTTATCAGAACCTTTAACTGTAAAAATTTTTTCCCAATATGTTACTTCCCTTCTAATCTTGTTTGCATTAGTTTTGTTTGTGCAGAAACTTTTTAATTTGGTGTAATCAAAATGTTCTATTTTGTGATCAATAATGGTCTCTAGTTCTCCCTTGGACACAAACTCCTTCCTCCTCCACAAGTCTGAGAGGTAAACCATCCCATGTTCCTCCAATTTATTTATGATTTCGTTCTTTATGCCTAAATCTTGGACCCATTTTGATCTAATCTTAGTATGTGGTGTTAAATGTGGGTCCATGCCTAATTTCTGCCATACTAATTTCCAGTTTTCCCAGCAGTTTTTGTCAAATAATGAATTCTTATCCCAAAATTTGGGATCTTTGGGTTTGTCAAACACTAGATTGCTATTTTTATTCACTATCTTGTCCTGTGAACCTAACCTATGCCACTGATCAACTAGTCTATTTCTTAGCCAATACCAAATGGTTTTGGTGACTGTTGCTTTATAATATAGCTTTAAATCAGGTACACTTAGACCACCTTCCTCTGACTTTTTTTTCATTAGTTCCCTTGCAATTCTCGACCTTTTATTCTTCCATATGAATTTTGTTGTTATTTTTTCTAGGTCATTAAAATAGTTTCTTGGGAGTCTGATTGGTATAGCACTAAATAAATAGATTAGTTTGGGGAGTATTGTCATCTTTATTATATTCGCTCGGCCTATCCAAGAACATTGAATGTCTTTCCAATTATTTAAATCTGACTTTATTTTTGTGGCAAGTGTTTTGTAATTTTGCTCATATAATTCCTGACTCTCCTTTGGTAGATATATTCCCAAATATTTTATACTATCGACTGTTATTTTGAATGGAACTTCTCTTTGTATCTCTTGCTGTTGGATTGTGTTGGTAATGTATAAAAATCCTGAGGATTTATGTGGATTTATTTTGTATCCTGCGACTTTGCTAAAATTCTGAATTATTTCTAATAGCTTTTTAGCAGAATCTTTGGGGTTCTCTAAGTATACCATCATGTCATCTGCGAAAAGTGACAATTTGATTTCTTCATTTCCTACTCTAATTCCTTGGATCTCTTTCTCGGCTCTTATTGCCAAGGCTAGAGTTTCTAGTACTATATTGAATAGTAATGGTGATAGTGGGCAACCTTGTTTCACTCCTGATCTTACAGGGAAAGGTTCTAGTTTATCACCATTACATATGATGTTTACTGAAGGTTTTAAATATATGCTCCTTATTATTTTAAGGAATAGTCCATTTATTCCTATACTCTCAAGCGTTTTTAGTAGGAATGGATGTTGGATTTTATCAAATGCCTTTTCTGCATCTATTGAGATGATCATATGGTTTTTATTAATTTGATTATTAATATGGTCAATTATACTAATAGTTTTCCTAATATTAAACCAGCCCTGCATTCCTGGTATAAATCCCACTTGGTCACAGTGTATTATCCTGGGGATGATTTTCTGAAGTCTATTTGCTAATATCTTATTTAAGATTTTAGCATCAATATTCATTAAGGAAATTGGTCTATAGTTTTCTTTCTCAGTTTTCGATCTACCTGGTTTAGGTATCAGTACCATGTCTGTGTCATAGAAGGAATTTGGTAGGACTCCTTCAATCCCTATTTTTTCAAATAGTTTACATAGCATTGGAGTTAGTTGTTCTTTAAATGTTTGGTAGAATTCACCTGTAAATCCATCTGGTCCTGGGGACTTTTTCTTAGGAAGTTGGTTAATAGCTTGGTCTATTTCTTTTTCTGAGATGGTACTATTTAGACTACTTACTTCTTCCTCTGTTAATCTGGGCAAGCTATATTTTTGAAGGTATTCTTCCATTTCATTTAAGTTATCGAATTTATCGGCATAAAGTTGAGCAAAGTAGCTCCTAACTATTGTTCTAATTTCCTCTTCATTAGTGGTGAGTTCACCCTTTTCATTTTCAAGACTATCAATTTGCTTTTTCTCTTTCCTTTTTTTAATCAGGTTTACTAAGGGTTTGTCTATTTTGTTGGTTTTTTCATAAAACCAACTCTTAGTTTTATTAATTAATTCAATAGTTTTTTTACTTTCAATTTTATTAATCTCACCTTTTATTTTTTGAATTTCAAGTTTTGTGTTTGTCTGGGGGTTTTTAATTTGTTCCTTTTCTAGCAATTTTAGTTGTAAGCCCAATTCATTGATCCTCTCTTTCTCTATTTTATGCAAGTAGGCCTGTAGAGATATAAAACTTCCCCTAATTACTGCTTTGGCTGTATCCCACACATTTTGGTATGATGTCTCATTATTGTCATTTTCTTGGGTGAAGTTATTTATTATGTCTATGATTTGCTGTTTTACCCAATCATTCTTTAGTATAAGATTATTTAGTTTCCAATTATTTTTTGGTCTATTTTCCCCTGGCTTTTTATTAAATGTTATTTTGATTGCATTATGGTCTGAAAAGGATGCATTTACTATTTCTGCCTTACTGCATTTGATTTTGAGGTTTTTATGCCCTAGTATATGATCAATTTTTGTATAGGTTCCATGAACTGCTGAGAAGAAAGTATATTCCTTTCTGTCTCCATTTAGCTTTCGCCAAAGATCTATCATATCAAACTTTTCTAGTATTCTATTTACCTCTTTGACTTCTTTCTTATTTATTTTGTGGTTTGATTTATCTAATTCTGATAGTGCAAGGTTGAGATCTCCCGCTATTATAGTTTTGCTATCTATTTCCTCTTGCAGCTCTCTTAATTTCTCTTTTAAGAATTTAGATGCTGCACCACTTGGTGCATACATGTTTAATATTGATACTGCTTCACTATTGATGCTTCCCTTTAGCAGGATATAATGCCCTTCCTTATCTCTTTTAATTAGATCAATTTTTGTTTTTGCTTGATCTGAGATGAGGATGGCTACTCCTGCTTTTTTGGTTTTGCCTGAAGCATAATAGATTCTGCTCCACCCTTTTACTTTTAGTTTGAATGTCTCATCCTGTTTCAGGTGTGTTTCCTGTAAACAACATATAGTAGGATTCTGACTTTTAATCCAGTCTGCTAACTGCTTCCTCTTTATGAGGCAGTTTGCCCCATTCATATTTATGGTTAGAAGGACTAATTCTATATTGCTTGCCATCCTATTAACCCCTGCTTATGCTTTTCCCCTTTCCTTCCCTTTTACCCTCCTATCCAGTATTAAACTGGTGAACACCACTTGCTTTTCACAGCCCTCCCTTTTTAGGATCCCTCCCCCACCTTAAAGATCCTCCCCTTATTTTACCCCTTTTCCTCGAAATTACTGTATTCCTTTCCCCTTAGTTTACTCCTTCCCTTTCACTTTTCAATGAAGTGGAAGAAGTTTCACCATAAATCGAATATGTCTATTGATACACGCTATGTTCATCTCTCTCCTTTCTTTCTCTCAGATATAATAGGTTACCTTTGCCTCTTCATGAGATGTAGTACCACCACTTTACACTTTTTTATGATATAATCTCCTTTCCACCTCTAGTTTCTAAGACAAATCGTACATATGTTCTTTACATATTTTTTTGACAGAAGTATAGTTCTCAAGATTTCTTTTTACCTTTTTTAGAAGTCTCTTGAGTTCTGTATTTGAAGATCAAACCTCTTATGTAGGTCTGGTTTTTTCATCAAAAATAGATGGAATTCATTTATTTCGTTAAATGTCCATCTTCTTCCCTGGAAAACGATGCTCATTCTTGCTGGGTAAGTTATTCTTGGCTGCATACCAAGTTCCTTAGCCTTTCGGAATATCATGTTCCAGGCCCTGCGTTCTTTTAATGTGGATGCTGCTAGATCCTGTGTTATCCTTATTGTGGATCCTCCATATCTGAATTGTTTTTTTCTAGCAGCTTCCAATATCTTTTCCTTTGTCTGATGGTTCTTGAACTTGGCCACTATATTTCTTGGCGTTTTGATTTTAGGGTCCCTTTCAGTAGGTGATCGATGAATTTTCTCAATGTCTATTTTACCCTCTGTTTCCAAAATGTCTGGGCAGTTCTCTTTGATAACTTCCTCGAAAATGGTGTCCAAGCTCTTTTTTTCCTCCCATTTTTCAGGGAGTCCGATTATTCTCAAATTGTCTCTCCTGGATCTGTTTTCCAGGTCTGTTGTCTTTCTGGTAAGGTACTTGACAGTCTTTTCAATTGTTTCATTTCTCTGGTTTTGCTTGACTCCCTCTTGGTTTCTCCTTGAGTCATTCATTTCTACTTGTTCCAGTCTAATTTTCAATGATGTATTTTCTTCACTCACTTTTTTTATATCTCTTTGTAATTGTCCAATTGAGTTTTTATCTTCTATGGAATTTTTTTCCATTTTATCCATTTTATTTTTTAGAGAGCTGATTTCTTTTTCCAGCTCTCTAATCCTGTTTTCCTTGGAGTTGTTTACCTTTTCCAGCTCACTAATCCTGTTTTCCTTGGAGTTGTTTACCTTTTCCAGCTCACTAATCTTGTTTCTCAATGATTTGATTTCTTTATCCATTCTGTCTTTGAATGCATGGGATGACTTCTCCAGGCTCTCTTGCCAAGCTTCCCTTTCCTTTTCCCATTTCTCTTCCAGCTCTCTTGTGAGAGCCTTTTTGATTTCCTCTATGAGGTTCTTTTGTATTGAGGAGCAGCTTATATCCCTCCCAGGGGATACATCTGGGGACATTCTGTTCCTAGTCTCCTCAGCATTTGAAGTCTGCTCCCTCTCCACACAGAAGCTATCAATGGTTAGAGCCCTTTTGAATTTTTTGTTCATTTTGTCAGAGCAGGAATCAAAGAAAACAAACTGACAAGAGAAACAATTGGTCTGTTTTGCGGGGGATAGGGCTGGATGTTGTTAATGGGCTTCCTCTACAGACTGGGGGTAGGGCAGCAGAGAGCCACTAACAGAACAGCAATGACTGTACTGAGTCTGCGCTCTGAGGCTCTGAGAACGCACCGAGTCAGTCCAGGTGGGGGTTGGGGGTGGCCGGGCTCTGAGAGACGCTGGCTTTCTGGGGTTTTAATCCTCACCTCCAGTGTTTACACCCTCTCTGCTGCTCCTGGCTTGCTGCCAAGACGGAGCATCCACACTGGGGCAAAAGCCCTTTCACAGAAACGGCAGAGATCACACCCCTCCCCCTCCGGTCTGAGCTGTGTGAGCTGCCTGTCTTGCTCTGGCTGTCTGCCCTCAGTCTGCGCCCAGTCTGATTGACCCTCCCCCGAACAAACACAGACCTTTTCTGGCGACTTTCAAGGATGTCTTCTCTTGGTGATAATTTGTGGATTTCTTTCTGGGTCAAGCATTAAGTCAGAGGCTTGTCATGAAGTAAGTTCTGAGAGAAAACGAGGAGCTCAAGCAGCTGTCTGCCTCCACGCCGCCATCTTGGCCGGAAGTCTACCTCCAAGAAATTTTGAGGTCTGTGTGAAAGATTTGTTTTATGAAAGATGGCAAACTAATTTAATTTCAAGTGACCAAATAATTTGAACAAAAACTTTTGAAGCTCACCAAAAATCAATTTAGTACTCTGAAGAAATATAGATTAAATTGAGAAATTAAAAATAATTAGGTGTATTTGTATATTAAATCATTTAGCAATTTTGATTCTTTTAGGGAACATAAGGAAACTGAAGATCTTTACAATTTTCACATTGCAGAATAGAATGTCAACTATTAAGATGTTTGGAAAAGGTTATGGACTGAAAAAGGTAATTCTTATTCAACATTATTATGTGGTATTCAATTCATTCCATTTATTTCAGTCCACAGACTCAGAATCATAGATAATTAATCTTTTTACAGAAAACCACTATTAGCATTAGAAAATAATTTATGAGTTTATAGGCATGTCAATGAACAGAATAAAGAAGGACTAGGGAACAAAGCAAAGTCTGATTTATTTACTGAGAGTGTCTTTGGTTTCTGTGTGGTAACTCTTATTGTAAGAAGTCGTATTTGTTAGTCTTTATCCATCCTCTTGAGAAATAGGAGAATTAGTTCTGAAGCCACATGTCAGTCAAGTTCTTCTCCCTCCTCTCTTAGAGCTTTTCCCTTCAATCAAAGAAGATGAATCTGATTGGCCAAAATTCACGGGATTATTAAGCTTCCTGGAAAGCAAATAAGATTTGCCTTAATGTACTAGAAATCATACTTTACACTTCTGAAGAAATTCTAAAATACCAAAAGGTGCAGAAAGATTGCCATGTTTTCTTTATACTACTTATATACTGCAGCAATGTGTGAGAATGAATATAGCAGAAAAAGAAGCAGCCATATGCTTTCCTATGACCATGTCATAGAAAGACACTTAAATTACATTTACATAAATCTATTGATGAAATGGTGATCTTAGCAATGTACTCATATCCTGAGAGAAATGTAGATTGCAATTCATCTGTTCCTATCTAACTTCTTCAATTCTGGAGAACACAATTAATTTTTTTTTGATATCTCAGAGTGTCATAAAGGTGGTTTAATTTTTCAAAGAATATGTAAGTAAAGAAGAGATTCAGATAGATTCTACCCTACTAGGAAGATTTGGAGCATCACATCTTTGTCTTTCTCAAATACAATATTATCAATGAACAGAATTATTCTTTGTCAATAAACTGATCATTTGGTAATTAATCCTGTGACCATGTCAATGAAAATAAAAATACAAAATAATCCCCATCCATGGTAGTCTTCTCAAACTTCTGCAATGACAGAGAAGTGTCTTTATGTCTATTTAATTTATTGTATGTTTTTCTTTTAATACATAATGGAAAAGATTGCTTCTATAATACATAAATAGAAGAATTGAGTACATTGTTAGTAGATGTTATTACATTTCACAAAGCTGATGTGATATAGTGGATAGAGAACTGACCTTGAAGCCAGAAGGACTTGAATTCAAATCCCGTGTATGATGCATGCTAGTTATGGGACTATTATCAGTAATTTCACCTCTCAGTCTTCTAAACAATTCTTGAATATAAGTAAACAAAGAGAATGCTGGGCATTGGGAGAGAGTTCACTAAATTGATAAGTCCATAGGTTTAGTCTATGTCCTTATATAGACTTACTTCAAAATTTAATGGTAAAAGTGTGAGGTAGTATAATTTAAATCTCCATTCTGGTTAGTATCTTTTACAGTTTAGTTATTTTTAAAGCTTCTAAAGGATTACATTTGTAGATATTTCATATATGAATACACGTCTGTCTGTTTGTCAGTTATTTAACTTGTTCCTGACTCTTTGTGACTGCATTTGAGGTTTTCTTGGCAAAGATACTGTAATGGTTTGCCATTTCCTTCTCAGATCATTTTACAGATCAGGAAATTGAAGTAAACAACTTTAAGTGTCTTGTCCAGAGTCACAAAATAAGTGTTGGAGGACAGATTTGAACTTGGGGAGGTGAGACTTTCTACTTCAGTTAAAAAATTCTGACTCCCATCTAATTGACTATTTATATATGTACATGGATCTATATGTATATACATATGTATGTCTATATGTGTGTACACATATATCATGCTACTCTAGTTTCTATTTTAATTATAATTTCCTTATCATTAAAACTATTTAGTTACCATGTTAAAGGTGCATGAGGCTAAAATAAAAATGACCTCTGAGTTAACTTCCACTTCTAGACCTACAGTTCCATAATCTATCATTGTATGATTAGTCACCTATTATTTTATTATTCTTAATGCCTATCTACAAAGTATGTTTAGTTACGTGGAATACATGCCATCGGCAATGATTTAGGGAATTAGGAAAATTTATGCTCAAATCATAAGCATTGTGAGTAGGAGGGAGAGGGAAGAGAGACATAATAGCCATCATGTGGAATGGATATTCTTGGAAGCTCCAGATGGCAGAACAAAGTCTGACAGGTGGCATTTACCAGGAGGCAGATTTCCACTCAATATGACAAAGAATTTTCCAACGAAAAGCCATTCAAAAGGTGAATATTTGCCTTGTGAGGTAGTGAGTTCCTCTTGTCACTCCAAGTATGCAAAAAAAAAAAAAAGGCCAGATGGCTAGGTCTCAGGAATATTCAAGAAGAGATAACTACCAGGTGGTAAGTCTTAATAGATTGCTTTAAAAGCCTAATATTCTATGATTTTGTGATTTCTAGAAAAAGCAAAAAGGAATAGCTGACCATGAACTCTTATTTTAGTCATGGAGAAAAATCAAATGAATAATCTGGTATAAAACATGTTCCCTCAATAGAGCCTTAGTCATCCAAACTGGTGATGCATAATGAGTAAAATTAATCCCTCTAACTATTCCAGGCTGAATTCTGCCCATTTGGGACAGACCTGCCTAAATTTCAAAGTGCAAATCAAAATTTCTCTCTATTCTGAGGTTCTTCTCAACTGCCACAGATCAAATGGATCTCAATATTTTTTTAAATTATTATTATTGTTAAGTCTGAGATGTGATAATCAAATCAATCTATGGACTATAATAACATTTATGATAGTGCAGATAATAATCACAATAATATTAATAAATTATGTTTGTGCCTTGAGCTTCTGGGAAAGACTTACCTCACAATAACACTGAAAGTTAGATAATGGATGCATTTACCCATATTTGACAGATGAGGAAACTGATTTTTGGTGAGGATAAATGGCTTATTCAAGGATACAATAAAAGATAGTATTGATTTTAAACACATGCAAATATGCAAATACATACATACAGATGTGTATATATATATAGAGAGAGATTTAGTTTAAGGGATGTATGCTATTATTGTTGTTCAGTCATTTCCTGTGCAATTCTTTATGAACCCTTTTGAGGTATTCTTGACAAAGATACTAGACAGTTTTGCCATTAACTCCTAAAGCTCATTTTATAGATGAAAAAAACTAAGAAAACATGGTTAAGTGATTCACCCAGAGTCATTCAAGTGGTAAATGTGTGAGGTCAGATTTGAATTTAAGTCCTCCTGCTTTTAGGCATTGCACTTTATCCATTCTGCTACCTAGTTGCCATGAGGATTGTATATGTGTATGTATGTAGGTATGTTTTTATATATACCCATACATATATTCTGTATGCTTTTAGATAAAAATACCTAAAATTTATAAGCTATTATTTACAATCCATCTATTCAAATTCACAATCAAATTCTTATCTCTCAGCTCTATCACTTGCTTCTTCTTGTTATTCTTAGGGTAAAAAATTTATATGTATAATTCCTTTCCACATGTGTTTAAAGGCAATTGTGTTGAAATTTCTAAAATCTCCTTTTTCCCATCTTAAAGACCATCCTTTTTATCTTTTATCATATCCACATTATCTTTTCTTCATGATACTCTCTCTTGCCCACAATTCTCATTCTTTTGGTTCTACTTTGGAAATAGACTGATTTCTTTCATTCTTAAAATTTGGAGCAGAAAACTGAATACTTTATTCTTGCCAGGTCAGAATAGAATAAGAATATAATTTACTTCAATCCAAATGGGTCCGGAGATTTGAGGGGTAGAGAGTTGCCTCAGGAAGTCAAAGGTTCACATTGATCTTTAGACACATACTGGCTCTGGGAATTGAAGCAAATAACAGTGATTCTTGAGAATATAATTTGAAAACTAGTTACAGATCTTTTTTTAGATAGACATGTTCCTCACCTCACATTTACTATGTCAGTGAAATCATAGGCCTGGAGAAAAATAGCTCATCTTATTTTGTTTGTTCATTTGTTTGTTTGTTCATTTATTTGGATGCCTCAAAATACTATCAGCTAATATTGAGCTGGCTTTCCACTGGAGCCTTCAGATCATTTTCTGTTTAACCACACATTCCTCTTCCCTATTTCTGTACAATTGATTTTTTAAAAAATTCTACCTTAGAACATTTATCCTTTCTAAAATTCATCTTCAGAGCACTTAAGAAGCACTCAATAAATATTTCTTTAAATAGATTAAAAATGAACACATTACCTATAACTTACTAATCGACATTTTCATATCATTTTTCCAGACATTATCTCATTTGAGCCTCACAGGAACCCTATGAGGTAGGAAATTTAGCTATTATTCTACAATTGTTATTACCCCCATTTTTTTCAGATAAGGAAATGAGGTCCAGAGAAAAATTTGCCCTTTATCATGTCTTCCTGATAGCAAACCTGATAGCACTATCCACTGTGCCACCCTTCAATATTAGCAAATTGCCTCATTTCAGTATATTTTTTTCTGTTTTTGTCCTTGCACAATTACCTAAGGCAATATTCTCTATTTATTGTTTTTATACTAATTCATTCACATCCAAATTGTACCTTTTAGCATAAGCTTCTGAAGTCAAAAATTCTGTGGCATTGAACAATGGCCCCTGAAAGGAAGAAAATATCTGGACAGAGAAAGGTTGCTGAATTTCCAAAGATACATACAGGCAATAAGAAAAGCCATTCAATATCAAGCAAAATATTTCCATTATTTCCCCTTTTTGTCATATGTCTGACCCCACTCCCCTCAGTAGGAGGATTCAGTGGGCATCATTAAGAAAGTTATAGAAATTATTCCTTGAACGTGAATAATAGGGTATCTGTGAGCATGTGTGTGTGTGTGTGTGTGTGTGTGTGTGTGTGACAGAGACAGATAGAGATAGAGACAGAGGAACAGAGAGAGAGACAGGAAGACAGGAAGAAAGAGACACACACAGAGACCAAGGGGAAGACGGGGGATAAGAGAGAGGGGGAAGAGAGAGAGGGAAAAAGAGAGAGAGAAGGAGACATAGACAGGCAGACAGGGAGAGAGGGGGGAGGGGAAAAGGAAGGGGGAGAAGGCATGGGGAAGAGGGAGAGGAGAGAGGAAAAAGAGGCAGAGGCAGAGACAGAAAGAGATAGAGGGGGAGAGGGGGAAGAAACAGACAGACAGAGACAGAGATATAGAAAAAGACACAAAGACAGCGACACATAGAGATACAGTGAGACAGAGACACACAAAGACAGGAATAGACAGATAAGAAAGGGACACTGAGAAAGAGAGACATAAAGAGGAGGGAAAGGAAATAAAGGGGAGGGGAAGAAAGGTGAGGGGGACAGAGGGAAGGGACAGGAGAAGACAGTAAGGAAGAAGAGAGAAGAGAAAAGAGAGAGGAGAGAGGTAGACAGAGAAAAAAGAAGAAAGGAAGAGAGATTTTTGTCCTTCAGCTTTTCAATAAATAAAACTCTCAAGACAGAGAATCATTTTCCTTTCAACTCAAGTTATTCTGGAAAAAGGGATGTCCTAATCACAAAAGTTTCACAATAACTTTCCACTTTTTCCCCCATCAGCAATGTTTGTTTCTTATTTTCTCCATCATTGTTGCTAACTCTTGCTGCCAAGTCTTCTTTCTGCTCATTGGCCACTCTTCCCTTTTCTGCCTAGTCCACATCCCCACCTCCAGTCTCTTTTGGTCTCCTTTTCTTGGCTGTTCCTCCAAGTTTTGCCTTTCAAATTTAAATCTCCAGACCTGACCTCTCTTCAAAGCCCCAGGCTGATATTGGCAGACACCCACTTTATGTTTTCAGTTGGGAATATTAATATCCTGGAAATCACACTCAGCTTCCCCATTTGAAAATGTACTTCTTTGCCCAAATTTGCACTGCAGCTCCTAGACCAGGGATCTGGGAGCCAGGAATATACCTGGCTGACTGGGTGCTATAGGCTATTGACTTAACTTTGCACCCCCAAGCTAAAAGACATATGTAAGTTGCTAATTGGTGTTAGAAGTTTCCCTATGATGAGATCCCTTAAAAAGACAGAACCTGGCCATATTCTCATTCTCTCTCTCATTCTCTCTCTCTCTCTCTCTCATTCTCTCTCTCTCTCTCTCTCTCTCTCTCTCTCTCTCTCTCTCTCTCTCTCTCTCTCTCTTTCTCTCTCTCTCTCACACACACACACACACTAAGCTAGGACTTTCTGAGCTAGAAGGTATTTGAAGGTCATCTAGTTCAATCTCTTCATATTACAGATGAGGAAACAAGTTCTTGAGAGACTGAGCAATTTATCTAAGACCAAGAAGAAATTAAATATCTGTCCATTATGAAGAACTCTGTGGTCTCCAAAGGGACAATATGCCAAGATAAGTTAAAGCTTTGAGGGTTTGGGGAAAGGAAAGGAAGTAAAAACAGCAACCCATCTTCTTCCATTTAGTCAGCATATTCCCTTTAGCTCCTTTTGATAGCATTTATCATTTACTTTTGTATTATGTTTATGCTTGATTTTTTTTTCACTATTATGTGACATAAAATTAGTTGATTTTGGAGTTCAGAAGATACAAGTTCCATTAATACATAACAAAGCAACTTAATCTCTCTCAATCTCAGTTTCTTTATCTTTAAATGGGAATAATTACAACACTTAAAAAACAGATTTGTTGATAGGAACAAGATGCCTTATGGCAAGGACTTTAAATACCAAAGTATTATATATGATATGACTCCTAGTATTTATTATTTATAAAAAGCTAATTTCCAAAATATATCTTTGTCATATTCCTTATAAAACTCATCATGGACCTTGCAAAGAAGAGGTACTTTATACTTCATGGAAAGAAAATTCAGAAAAAATGCTTAAAATTATAAAATTTTAAATTAGCAGAATGTAACTTTTTATATTTCAGATATTAAAATTCTTATAATTATTATCTCATATAATAAGTACATTCTGACTTACTGGTAACTATTCAGTGTTCAAAAGGTGATATACATATGACATATATCATCAATATAGATAATTAGATATATTTATTATGTTCCTCATTGTTAAGTGTGAATAGAATCCTTGCTCTATTTACCCACTTATAATTAATGAGGTTTTTTTGTTTTCATTTGTTTTCATTTTTTTTTTTACAAATGGGTACAAAAAGACAAAAAAAAAAGTCAGTTTAAGTCAATAAGTATTTCTTAATAACCTAGTCTGTATTAGGCACAGTTTTAAATATTGAACTCTGCAGAAGCTCAAAAATGTAATGGGGAGATATAGACAATTTTCTCAAACTGGATCCATTAAGGCTAAATAGAAGATGATTTCAAAAGACACAATTAAGGAAAACTGAGAATGGCTTCTTACAGAAGATAGGCTTTAGCTGAATCTTGAAGGAATCCAGAGAAACCAGAAGTCAGAGATGACTAAATTCCAGTCACACAGAGCAGCCTGGGAAAAAATCTTAGAGTCAGGAGGTGAGGTATTTTGTATAAGAATAAGCAAGAACAATATAATTGAATTTCCAAATATATGAAGAGAAGCAACTATAAAAAGACCATAAAGGTAGAGAAGATCAGAAAGGTAGAGAAAGATCAGTTTATAAAGAGCTTTAAAAACCAAGTCTATTTTATATGGGATATTGATGGGAATATGGAGTACTGGATTTTATTGATTAGAGGTGAGGTAGTAAGGCAAGCTGCCTAAGTAGGCCAGTTTGACAGCTGAGTGTAGAATAGACTGAAATAAGGAACTATTTATGTCAGGGAGGACAACCAGTAATTGTTGCAATACTTTAGGCATGGAGTAGTGAATGTCTGTACCAAGATGGCAGTAGCAGTGTCAGAGGAAAGAAGCAGATCAGATAAAGGATTATCTCATATATTGAGGAATTTTTTTCAAAAAGCTACTTGAATTGTTTGTCAAGAAATTTCAATTGAATTAGGATTTTGGAAGCCAGATTGCAGAATTAAGAATAAAATTAGATTAAATGAAGATGGGACAACGATTAGAGATTATTTTCTCAAAGAATTGAGCTAAAGGAGGAAGTGGGTGAGGAGTACTAGATAATACTAGTGGAGTACTATAATACTAGTACTAGATATAGCTAGTGGAGAGAAAACAATCAATGAGGGAGTTTGGGGGGGTTTACTTCATTTCACTACTACTACTACTACTACTACTACTACTACTACTACTACTACTACTACTACTACTACTACTACTACTACTACTATGATGATAATGTTGTTGTTGATGATGATGGCAGAATATTTGTAAGCAACAAAGAAGCAACCAGAGAAAAGGAAAACATGTAGAATTAACGAGATAAAATAAAAGAGGGAATAATTTGCTGAAGAAGATGCGTTTTAATGGGATCAATTTTGAGTGTAGAAGAATTTTTCTTAGCAAAGGGAAACATAGTCTCAATTTCAGAAAAGGATGAAGGAGGATGATGTGGAGAAGATGATCTGAATGATACGAGATGATGGGGAATAGAGATGAGGGACTTCTTGGCCATTTTATTTTCAATGAAATACGAAGCAAAATTCTCATCTCAGAAGAGCGGTCAGTGAGTTATTTGAAAGGCACAAGGAAACAAAAAATATATAGAAGAGTTGCTTTAGTGGAAATTAGCAAATTAAATAGGAAAGAATAGAAAAATTGTCTTCCTTCAGTAAAGGTCCGTTTGAGATTATCTAGCAGAAAACTTTAGTATGCCTAGTCTAATTTTCCTAATTTTCTGCAAATTGGAAAAAAGATTTTACCTACATCGTACTATTTGATCCTTATATCAACTTTCTGATGTGGGTATTATTATTAACTCATATAGTTTTAGATGAGAAAACTGAGGCATATTATTAAATTAACTTTTAAGTAACTTGCCCAATGCTAATCAGTTAGCATGTGTCTGCCTGCAATAACACCAAATCTTAGTATGATGTTCAAAGTCCTTTAAAAGGTTATCCTACCCTACTGGTTAAGTCTCATTTCCCACTATTTTCCAAATCAAATCAACCAATTCTATGGAAGGTCCCTGCAACTTGTGTGCATATAATTATAACTGATATTCACCTAGACTTGTAAATTCTTTACATATATTTTATCTTTACACAATATTTGTGAGATAAGTGATTTATTTATACCCATTTTATAGTCAGAGAAACCAAAGCTCAGAGAGATTAAATGACTTGGATAGACTCATGTAAATAATATCCAGTTGTTGTGAGCTTTGAACCCAAATTGTAGTTTTATTTGTTTATTGCTTTCTTTTTCTAAAACTAAATCCAATAATTTTATAATGTACTATGTAACTTTTTTTTATAATTCCCACTACGAATAGTCTTCTCTATCCTATTTCCATTCTAATAATAAATCTTTCCAGGCTAAAATTAGGTCTATAAAACCATCATCATTTATTTATTTATCATGTACCAAGTGATTATGTACTAAGTACCAGGAATAGCAAGATTAAAAGAAATAATCTCTAGCCTCAAATAATTTACATTCTATTTTGGGATAGTTAAACAGTAGATGGTAGGTAGAACAGAGGATTTGGAATTTGCAAGATTCAAGTTCAAAATTGAGTAAAGTATTTGCTCCCTGTCTAGCTAGTAAGAATTAACCCTGGGCAAGAAGTGTAACCCTCTCTGACTCAGTTTCTTCATTTGCAAATATGAATAATAATCACATCTATCTCTCAGGGTTGTTGTGAAGAACAAAATAAAAACTATTTGTAAGATGTTGGGCAAAGCTTAAAGTATTCTATAAATGATAGTAGCAGTAGTAATAGCAGCAGCTGCATTAATAATTAAGGAGGCAACATATACACATATAAGTATATTCAAATCCATCAAGCCTTCTTTGTTCCTTTGCCTGGAGTTTACCTTAATCTCAATTCTATCCAACCTTTTCCAACTGCTTTAATTTATAAAACACATTTTTGCAACTAACTATTTTATGTTCTTTATTAGTGTATGTAGCTCATCTTTTTTTTTCCTCTGAGGCAATTAGGGTAAAGTGACTTAACCAGAGTCACACAGTTAGTATGTAGCTCATCTTAAGAGGAAACATGGATTAGTCAATAGCAAGATGCTCTGAGAATCAGGGATAATTGGGCTTCAGTCCTGCTTCACATACTTATTAGTCTTGTGATTTTGCATAAGTCATAAACTCTAGAAGTCTCTATTTTCTTATCAATAAAGTGAAGTGATAATTGCACAAACTACAAATGATAGTTAAAAAGATGAAATTAAATAATGTATGAAAAGTTCTTTGTAAGTCTGACACATCCCATTTCTACCCCAATAAAGTATCAACCTTTCTTATTTACAAGATTGTGTGATACTGGACGATAGAAGCCATGTCTCACACTGATTTAAAATAAAATCATCTCAAAAAAGAGCTTGGAATATTGAAGTACCTATAAGATAACATTCTTCGATTTTACATGTGTGGAAAGGTAGAAACAGACCCAAAAAAATTGAATGAAATTTTGGAGCTAGTTTTTGGAGGCCTTTCACTTTATGAGACTACACTATATTTTCTCGTTCAAGATCTTGAGTATTATCTGAAAAGTATTACTTTCTTTAGGAATGGCAGGGAGTACATGGCAGAACAAATCATAGTTCCATGAAAATACATCTAACTGAATCATTGGAAATTAAGTTTCCAACTTGTATTTTTCTTTACTATGGACCATCTCGGGAAGATCCACTTTCATAGACATTGGCTATCAGATGAAAGATAAACCTTGGTATTGTGTGAAGTGGAGATAAGTGTTAGTATACAGGAAAATGTTTCCAATCTTCCTACAGTCATCTGAAGCTTTTCTTTTTCTCTGCTACCTTTCTTCTTGACTATCTCCTTATCTCAGCAGGCTCTCACACATCCTCCTGTCGCTATTTCTTTTATGTTGACAAATCTCTCTTTCTTGCCCTGAACCTGCATTCTCCTCTCTGACTTTTGATGAGTAACTTTAAATTTTGTAATATGTTTTTTTCAAAAATGTTGCATACAAAATTCAGAATTCAGTTTTTTAAAAGAAATAAATTTATTTCCACCATTATTGGTCATTTAGAGGCTATTGACAATTTTCTCAATACATTTTTGAAAGATTAAAACTGGACATTTTAATATAGATTAGAATATTTACATTAATGTAAATTAGTTCTCATTTTTTTGTGGATGGATTGGGGTGGATCTAACCTTTAATATGATATTTGTTAAATTCCTTATAATCAGAGTAAATTATATTTTACCTCAGCTTGTAGATATTCTTTTTGATACAAGAAACATATATGAAGCCATTATAGTAATGAGAATAGCTAGAAGAATGCTGGGAGAAATAGGAAGATTAGTAAGGCCACATTACTTTGCCTTGATGTACTTTCCAAATTATTGGATACTATGATTGAATAATTGAAGGAAGGAAGGAATGAATGAAAAACACTTTGCTCCAGTCTCTGCCAAGAAAATCCCAATGGGTTCAGAAAGAGGCAGACACAAATGAACAACAACTCCTGGGAGACTGTATCATACCAGTGTACTGTTTCATATCAATGCTGAAATCTTGCTAAAAGTGAATACAAAGGACAAAATGATTTTTCAGTTAAATGGAGAGATACCCTCAAATTTCTCCTGGATGAGGCACAAAAACAGATAAGAAAATAAAGTTTCTTCCAAAGTTAAACCAATGAAGTTTCGTTTGCTAGGGCATGCAGACACATTCTTTATTTATAGTGTGTCCACAAAAACTTAACACGAAAACTAACTGTAACTTAATCAGTAATATATTGAAAAATATGAAGCAATTCTATGAAGAGATTACTAATGATTTTTCATATCAAATAGTATTTTTCTTCCTTCCTCCCTTCTTCCTTTCTTCCTCCCTTCCTCCTTTCTTCCTCCCTTCCTCCTTTCTTCCTCCCTTCCTCCTTTCTTCCTCCCTTCCTCCTTTCTTCCTCCCTTCCTCCTTTCTTCCTCCCTTCCTCCTTTCTTCCTCTCTTCCTCCTTCCTTCCTCCCTTCCTCCTTCCTTCTTCCCTTCCTTTCTTCCTTCCTTTCTTCTTTCCTCCCTTCCTCCCTTCCATCCTTCCATCCATCCTTCCTTCCTTCCATCCTTTCTTCCTTCTTTCTATTCTTTCTTTCTCCTTTTCTTTCTTCTTTTTTGTTCTTTCTCTGTCTTCTTTCTTTTTCTCTCTGTATCCTTCCTTCCTTCCTCCCTTCCAACTTCCCTCCCTTCCTTCTTTCTTTTATTTCATTCTTTTTTCCTATGGAGAAAAATAGGAGGAAAATTGAAAAAAAATTAAAAATTAAAATCACAATTTGGGACCACTCTCTTTGAAAGATTATTATATATGTACATAGACCCACTTACACCCCCCCACACACACATATATACCACACCCATATAATGAAGTCTTATTTATTTTCAGACACTAGAAGGTATGTATTGTACTTAATTATGCTGCCTATTTAGTTATACTTAAACAAAGATGAAAAAAGCAATGCTTGGGTGAATCAACTTTATGGCTTGAAATAACTTTATGGCTTCCCCAGAGATTCTCAGCTGATAACCTAAGACTCATTTGTGTACAGTAGAAATTACTGCAATATAGGACCCTATTAATGCCCGGAGTACAACATCCCTTCTCCCTTTTCCTCTCACTAGTATTATCTTCTGCTTAAATTGGACTCTTATCATCTAATTCCAATTGATGTGGCAATCTTTTAATGACCAAGGCACTGATCAGGTGCTCTGGGGGTGTCAACATTTTCATATTCATTTAATGAAACAAGTTCTATGTTGCTGCAGATATGTCCCATGTGAAACAGTTCTCTGCATATTTTGCTTCTGAATCATCAGTGCATCCGCTCATTTAAGTAGAAAGCACAGATTTTTTGCAAATGAAATTCAGTCTTTTGCCATTAAGAAATGTAATGGCTGGGCAGTGGTGGGTCAGTAATGAGCCATTAGTGACTTAGGTGAAGTGAAAATAAATGACTCTACAATTACAAATGGCCTTGCAGTACACACAGAATCTGCAGGCACCAAATGGCAATGGGAATCCAGGTGCCAAGATTTTCTACTTCCTTGGAAACTCAGCTAAAGAATACAAACAATTGGGGTGCAGCAGCAGAATAGTTGACCACATGCACATATTTCAAATCCTCATTAAAGTGAAGTCACCAGAGTCAAAGCAAGAGCAGTGTAAATAATTATGCAAATTACAGTGCATACTCTTTGTTCTCTGCTGTTCTTAAAACCACACAGAGACTCAAACTGACAAGATAGTGAATTTCTTTGTCAAAAACAGGTCTTTTCTCCTCTGTGAAACTTTTGAGTGTGATTTGACACTGAACTAAAAGTCATGGGAACCAATATGGCAGCTGGTGCTCAATTTGGTGTCATGGGTCTTGGGCTAAGAAAGTTCTTAGTGGCATGGGACTTAAAATCTAATGGACAAAGATGCAGAGACCCTGATTGTACAGGAGAGAGTTTGATGTAAAAGTGTTATCCAGCAGATAGTCCTCTGTAAAGGGCAGAGTCAGATTGTGAAGGAGATAATAAAGATTTTGGACTTTATCCCTGACTATTCTCTTGGTGATTACTCTGCTAAAATAGAGGCTGGTCCCAAGACCCCCAGAAAGCTAACCAGAACACTACAGTCCTCTCTATCATATCTATTTTCTTATTTAGATTTAATCTCTTTCTGTTTAACTGGCTGTTTCCCAGCTGCCTGCAAACATATCCCTGTCTACACCAGTTCAGATATCCTGACTTGATTTACCCATCTCTGCTAGCTATTGCCCTGTAGCTGTCCTGTCATATCTAAACTCCTTGAGAAGATTTTGTAGAAATAATGAGTCTAGGACTGCTTTTCTCACTCTCTACCTCTGCAATCTGGCTTCTAAACTCATCATTCAACAGACTCTTCTCTCTTGAAAATTACCAATGATCTCTTAATCTGAGTGACTTTTACAATTAGTCCTCATCTTTCTTGGCCTCTCCGCAGCTTTCTAAACTGGTGGTCAAGATCACCCTTTTATCTTTAATGGTCTCTTTAGGTTTTTATGACACTGTTCTCTTGATTATCCTCTTACCAGTCTGATCACTTTCCCTCTCTTTTTTTTGCTAAATCTTCAACCAGATTAAACCAGTTAATTTAGGGTGTTCCCACAATTCTCTATCCTGAGCACTGTCTTTTTTTCTGCTACTATGTTATTTTGCTTAAAGAGCTTATAATTTCATATGAATATGAATATTATCTCTATGTTGATGCTCTCAATTTTTTTTTATCCAAACTTCACAATTCTCTTTAACTCCAATTGTTTTTTGGACATCTAGAACTGTATATACCACATACATCTAAGGCTTAATACACTCAAGATTCAATTTACTATCTTTTCCCCAAAATCCATTCTATTATTCCTAAGGATACAATGTGATCTTACTCATCCAAACTGCCAATGTAATAGTCACCCTCTGCTCTTCTCCTTCCTGCACCCTTCCATATCCATGTGTTATTGAGTCCTTTTGATTATACTTTCATAACCTCTATCACATATTCTCCCATCTTGCCTCTGACACTGCTGCAAAACCCAATGGGCCTTCATCACCATATTCCTGAACCATTACATTTGTCCTCTAGTTGACATCACTTAATCAAGTTTATCCTCATTCTAATCCATTGTGCTCACAGCTGTCAAATTGATCTTCATAAAGTGCCAATCTCAACATCTCTCCCTCCCTCCCTCTCCAACTCTGCTCCCACTCTCTCTCACTCTTTCTCTCTCCTCTTTCTCTATTTTCTCTCCCTTTCTCACTCTCTCATTCTTTTCCCTTCTTTCTCTCTCTCTCTCTCTCTCTCTCTCTCTCTCTCTCTCTCTCTCTCTCTCTCTCTCTCTCTCTCTCTCTCAGTTTGTGTGTGTCTGTCTCTCTTTGTCTCTCCTTTCTGTCTTCCTCCACTGATCAAGATCACTTTTTTATATTTAACATTCTCTCTAGATTTTCATGACATTGTTCTCTTGATTATTGTATTACTAGTCTGATCACTTTCCCTCTTTCTTTTTTACTATACCTTCAAAACCAAACCATTCAACTTAGGGTGTCCCCTTAATGCTCTATCCTGGATACTTTCTTTTTTTCTGCTATTATGTTATTTTGCTTAATGAACTCTCCTTGTTTCTCCCCTCATGTGTCCCATGGATGCCTCCCTCTGTCTTCCTGTGTGTGTGTCTCTCTCTCTGACTGTCTCTGTCTCTGCCTCTCTCTCTCTCTGTGTGTCTTTATCTCTGCCTCTGCCTGTCTCTCTCTCTCTCTCTCTCTCTCTCTCTCTCTCTCTCTCTCTCTCTCTCTCTCTCTCTCTCTCTCTCTCTCACACACACACACACACACACATGAATAAACACATGCATAAACACATTCAAGATTCATGCAAGATTCTACCCATACTAGTTTGTCTTCTATTAAAAAATGATCTTCCTGAAGTACAGGTCTGACCACATCAGTTCCTTATTCAATAAAATACAGTGGCTACTCATTACCTCCAGAATCAAATATAAAATTTTTATTTGGCTTTTAAAGACTAATTTCCTGTGTTTCCAGTCTTCATAAAAAGACTGGGTATAAATCCAACGTCCCCCAACTTGTCTCCTTGTTTTATTTCTCAAAGGCAACACTATCCCCTGAGTCTGGGCATTTTAATTGGCTGCACTCTACTTTTCATCCTTAGAACTCTTGACCTTTTCATAGATTTCTGGGTTCCCTGGATCCTTTGAAAATTCAATTAAATTCTACCTACTGAGGGAATAATTTAAAACCAGTAGCAAAGAAATCAGAAATACAGGAGTTTATCAATTGGGCAATGCCTGAACAAATTGTGCCATATGATTTTGATGGAGCATCATTGTGCTCCATCAGAAATGATGAGTAGTTTCAGAAAAAAAAGCATAGCAAGATTATATATAAACTGATGCAAAATAAAGTGAAAAGAACTAGGATATTGTTTTGTACAATAACAACAATGTTGTAGTGATCATTAATGATGAACAACAGAATACTAATTGTTTCAATGATTCAAGAAAATTCCAAAGAACTCATGGTTTTAAAACAGTACAAAATACCTCCAGGGAGTGAACTGATCAACTCTGGTTGCAAATTGAAGTATACTTTTTTTTTTTAATCGATGCTGTTATTGAGTCATTTTTCAGTTGTGATAAACTTTTCTTTACTCTATTTGGGGTTTTCTTGGCAGAGATACTGAAATTGTTTGCCATTCCCTTCTCCTACTCATTTTACAGATGAAGAAACTGAGGCAAATAGAGTTGTTAATATATGTTTTGTTAATATATCTCTAAGGCCAGATTTTAATTCTTGAAGATGCCTTTTTGACTCCAGCCCTTGCACTCTATTCACTTTGCCACCTAGCTATCTTATTTTATCATAGTGAGCACAATAATGCTATTGGGAAAGTCAGTTTTGCTGCCACTGTTAATTAATAATCACCAAGTTATAAGAATTCATACAAAAAAATCTGGTGGGCAATTTCCCAAAACAAGCAAACAAATAAAAAGTCCAATTTTTGTTTGTTTTATGAGATTCGCAAATACTAGAAAGACTATAAATAAACTATTGTTAGTGATGGGCTAGAGTATAGACTTATAGGATAAAACTTTCATGTTGCTGATAATGCTGCTAATGGAAAGTCTAGCAGGGGTTCTCAAACTACGACCTGCGGGCCAGATGTCGCCGCTGATGTGGCCGAGTTATGGCAAATGGGCTGAAGGGCCAAGACAGTGTGAGTTTTTGTTTTTACTATAGTCTGGCCCTCCAACAGTCTGAGAGACAGTGAACTGGCCCCCTTTTTAAAAAGTTTGAGGACCACTGGAGATTATCCAGTCAGATCCTTTCATTTTACTGATGAGGATATGAAAGTCCAGAGACTTGAATTGATTTCCCTAAGATAGTAAGAAGCAAATCTGCAATCACATGTTCTGTCTGCAAGTGCATCTTTTTCCCCATTGCATCTTGCTTTTCTTTAAGCTACTTTGAGTATCTCAGGGATTGATCTAGTTCAAATTCTTCATTTAACAAATGAGGAAAATGAAATGGATTCCTCTCTTATCTAAATCTGTGATTAATGGTTTTATGAGGCCCAAAAGGACAGAACTCCTAACAGGTCCAAGAATTCCTCCCCTGATTCTTAATCCCTTGCTTTTCTATCACTTGATGTTGTCCCAGAGAAAATTTAGCAGAAACATGAAAAATAATAGTTATGAGAATCACCAGCAAGTGGTAAAAAAGTATAGCAACCGAGAAAAGGAAATTTCCATGAATTATTTCAATAGTTCAGAGGCATCATGGTACTCAGTGCCCTCTTTGTTTTAAGGCTGGCAAGTCACTGTAATTCAATCACAAAATAAGCAACCTTTCTCATATATTTCCTCTGTGCCTTCCCACCATTTCTTGCTACTAAAGCAGCAGTGTCTGTCTAAACTTTTGTGTTTTTTTTTTCCTTCTCTCTCCAATTACTTTTTTTTAGAAATCCTCATTAGATTTACCCCCCCCCCCCAGTTTTATTCCTTCTCTGCATTTCTGCCCAATGGATATTCAAGTCTTCCCCAAAGTTAGAAAATGATGTTTTTTTTCCATTAATTCTAGTAACTCCCCAAAAATGAAACTTGGATTTCAATTATATACCTTACCATATGGATTTCATGCTCCTTTCTCCATGTCCTCTGATACAAAAGATCAATAGGAGGTATATATTTGCAATTCACTTTCCCTCCATAACACTTGTACTACCAAGATCTTTTAGCCACCTGACTTCTTTCATAGTTTATGTATAACACTCCAGTTATATCTTCCCTGATTGTATATTGATTATTAACTACCTTCCAGGACACTTTCTATTTCCTCAAAGATTTCAGCAAGTTCCTATGTGCTTCCCTCTCTATTCTGATTCTCATCTATGTTCATTTTTTTATTCTTGTGTTTAATTTATAGCCCTCAAATTCCTGAAATTGCTCAACTCCTATAAGTTTTATTCTATTTCTATAACCAATAGCCTCAGTAGCATTTGATTTGGTTATAATGAACTTTACCTTTTAATAGCTTTCATTTCAGTTAAACTAATAGGCATTGTTTTTAAGCTCTGAAATTCTCCTCTCTCAATATAACATTCTCCCCTACCTCTTCCCCACTCTCCTCATCATCTTTTAATGTTCCTGATCTTTTGAGTCACTCTCATTGTGTTCTCTAATTCATCTATCTCTAATCTGCCTTGGTTTCCCACTCTCCCCAGTCTTGCCTCTAAGGATAGAACATTGTAACACCTCCCCTATCATTTAGAATGTGATGATCAATAATAATGATGATGATATTGATGATGATGATGATGATATAGCAGAACCTCTATCTCTTAGAATCATTTTTTTCAAATTTTAGCTCATGCTCTATGTCCTATGGAAATATATATTTGAATCCCACTAATTGTTGATGGCTTTCAGTTCAAAATTTGTTATTTTGCATTTAATAGAATATTGAAGACATGAAATATTTTTATTTTTCTTTCCTTGGTGTGTGATGTGTCCTAGAATACTGTAAGTATTTAATAAATGTGGAGGGAGAGAAAAAATATGAAATAATAATGAACCACAACCTGGCTGTATGAATACTTCTTTCTGTCTTCTGCTATATAAGAAGAAGAATATGGAAAGAAGTTATTGAGGACCATGTTTAATGAATAAGAGGTCAGGTGCAGTGAATAATTAAAGGGAAAATGAAAAACAATGTATTCTTTGGAGAAAAAAGGAAGGAAGGAAGGAAGGAAGGAAGGAAGGAAGGAAGGAAGGAAGGAAGGAAGGAAGGAAGGAAGGAAGGAAGGAGGGAAGGAGGGAAGGAGGGAAGGAGGGAAGGAGGGAAGGAGGGAAGGAGGGAAGGAGGGAAGGAGGGAAGGAGGGAAGGAGGGAGGGAGGGAGGGAGGGAGGGAGGGAAGGAGGGAGGGAGGGAGGGAGGGAGGGAGGGAGGGAGGGAGGGAAGGAGGGAGGGAAGGAGGGAGGGAAGGAGGGAGGGAAGGAGGGAGGGAGGGAGGGAGGGAGGGAGGGAGGGAGGGAGGGAGGGAAGGAGGGAGGGAGGGAAGGAGGGAAGGAGGGAAGGAGGGAAGGAGGGAAGGAGGGAAGGAAGGAAGGAAGGAAGGAAGGAAGGACAAGACAGACATAACCATGATCCCTAGAAGCTTTTTTTCTATCATTCTTCTACCTAAGCAGCAAAAGGCAGATAGAAGTATTCATGTACCCAGGCTGACAATTGAAATTATTTAACATAAATTTGACTCACATTGTTGTACAACAGCTATTCTATTCATTCTTTAATGAGACCATATTAAGTTCTAGTTGATTGATTTGTTTTCACTTAAAGATCCATTCTTTCTTTTTTTAATGTATTTTATTTTATTTTATTTTATTTTTATATGCATGGGTAATTTTACAGAATTGACAATTGCCAAACCTTTTGTTACAATTTTTCCCTTCCTCCCCCCCCAGATGACTGGTTGACCAATACATGTTAAATATGTTAAAGTATAAATTAAATACAATATCTGTACAAAAAAAAATCAGATTTTGAAATAGTGTGCAATTAACCTGTGAAGGAAATAAAAAATGCAGTGGGACAAAAATGGAGGGATTGGGAATTCTATGTAGTGGTTCATAGTCGTCTCCCATAGTTCTTTCACTGAGTGTAGCTGGTTCAATTCATTACTGCTCTATTGAAACTGATTTGGTTCAAGATCCATTCTTTCTAAATAGATCATCCCATCTCATACTTGAAGTCTTTGACCTGAATTTACTGAATTTTTCTTCTTTTTTGAAAACTTATTTTTTCTTTAGTAGTTTCAAAATTCCATCTTTGCTCTGGACTTTCATATATTCCATATCAATTATGCCATTTCCTCCTTAACCTTAAGAAAACAATAAAATACAATCAGTGTTTTAATAACCCTGATTTTATCAGATCACTCTATATGTCCATTTACTGAAAAAACGTTAAAAAGTGATTGGCATGTTGTGTTGCTTTACGTGCCTCCACTACTCATTCATTTCTATATCATAGTGGATATAATAACCATGACCCTAGACTGTGCAATTATTCTACTTAAGTAAATTGCCTTGAATATTTTATTTGATTTTAATTTTGTTAAGTTCAATTTTGTTTCATTAAATTAAACAAACTCCCACTATGGCCAACATTTTGCCAGGATTTAGAGACAACAGGTAAAATAATCATGGAGTCTATATTCTATTTCCCTGGAGGGGAAAAACGGTTATAAGATTACCTGAATATTTTACTGACCTAATCAAAAGATTTAGCATGATATGCAGATGAAAAATGGATATGTGATCTGCTCAATATCAAATATCCAAATACTTTAAGACGACTAACCAGTTGACTGAATTTCACTTTTTATCCAGTTTTCTGGCTTCCTAATAGAACACAGTTTTCATTTCTTCCAAGAAGAGTTTGGCTTCTTAGGGTGATAAATATTGTCTAGTAGCTTTAATAACACTTCAGGGTCAGGGGGCCGCAATTCCATTACCAAGTTCTCTATCACACTGTGTGAATTTGAGCATATGCCTTATATCTCTCTTCCTCCATATGCTTTGCTGTTAAAGAAGAGAAAAATAAAACTCCTCGTTAGATAACATTTGAAAAGCATTTTCTAGAACATTACATTCGAGGAATTCAAATATTAAATGATTTTTTTTTCCTTTTTGAATTTAATACAGTGACTCATAAGAATAAAGCTTCAAATGTTTTCAGGGAAGATTTTGATTATTTATATTACTGAAATAGTACTGATTGTCCCTAAATATTCAGCTACACATCATATTAGCCAGCCATGTAAGTTTGAGAGTATTGGACTCCAGGTATAGGTTATGAGAATTTGTGCTTTTAATAAAATCTCCTCCAAGAGGAACAGCTGTGTTTTGTCAAGTTGATTCCAATCTATTTGGATTGGAAGTAGATATATCCAGTTCCTTCCTTCCATCTCACATACTGTGTATGCTACTGTCAGATGCCAACACGGGTTTGAGAAAGAAAACCTGGAGAGATGAAAAAATAGATTCTAGACAACCTGGAACATTTTTACAAGGACTTCCCCAAAAACTTCAACAGTTTTTTATTTTTTTTATATTTCTTTATCCAAGAAATAGATACTTTCCATTAAACTAGCTAAGGAATATAGAAAATAATTTAAATTTCCTAAGCTTCTGCTTTTCTGTTAACATAAAAAGAATTTACCGTCTGAATTTAATTCAATCAAATGCTTAGATTTGACAGTAGAAATGTAACTGGGGACCTTAGGTAATTATTACATTAATTTATACTCACTGCATGGCACATTGGAGGTACTTAGGAAGTATTTGTTGATTGGTTGACTGATTGCTCTATTCCCTGTTGTCATCATTAGCGTGAGCTCAGAAACCAAGCCACTTCCCACAGAGGACACATATTGAGGTAAAATCTTTGCAGGTATGCTTCATATATTAAAATTGGTTATTTTTTTCTAAAGGACTGGACAGACAGAAGTATTTAGGGGCTGGCCCAAATTTTAAGATTGATAGCACAGTTTCTAGAGTGCTACACATAAGTGACCTTTTTACATCATGTTGTGGAGACAGAAGCAAGAAGGCATGGCAGGCAGAGAATTGCCATTCCATGGTGGAAGACTTGGTTCAAATCCTGTTTCTCATGCATACTGCTTCAGTGAATTGGGACAAGACATTGGAAATCTAAAAGGAAAAGAAATTGCAATCCTGCGTCCATAGAAAGACTTTCTCAGTGATAGTATCCTCCACCAACGTATTCATGGGCATGAAGTGGGATGGGGGGGTGAGTTTAGGAGTTGTCAAATCTCCTATTCTCTCTTTAAAAAAAAAAAAAAAAAAAACTTTTAAAGTGGAAGAACAATTCCCTCCATTCCCATTAAATTCTTTATATTATAGATCATGGATTTGAGTTTTCTAGAACAGTGATTTCCACTGGTACATGGGAGTGGGGAATAGAGAGAAAAATGTCTTGAAATTAAGTGTGTTCAATCAGAAAGGGGCAGTGTAGTCTGACTCTCCTTCACTATAATAGTAATTATAAGATGTCTCACAAACAATCCCATCTGTCCTCTTTTTCTTCTACTTATATTATACAAGCTCCCAATTGTCCCCCTTTCCCAGTCAAAGTTGACTTCTGGATTTCTAGGTATTGACAGCATTTCATGTACAAGTACATTGCAAAAACTCCACCAACACCACCTTTAGCTGCTGTAACCTACAATCTATGAAATATTCGTTTGAGCTGGAAGCAGTGACAGTATGAACCTCATTCTGTATCATGGAGGATGGGCCAGTTTGGTTGTCATGATTAACAGACGTGCAGGGCAAATAATTGTTATATTATCATCTTACCTATTTAGACATCTTTATTATTATCTAAGGCCCTCCTATTATTTAAGTCATCATGATTCTTATAATCTCAGTGTCCTCTTCAACAAATAGAATCACAGACAGAATTTGAAGAAACTCTGTCAAATTCAACTACTTCATTTTACAGATGAGGAAACTAAGTCAGATAGAGGTTAAGTAACTTGCCCAGAATTATAGTGAACAAATCTCCAGGATTAAATTTGATCTCAATTCTTTCTGACTCTAGGTTCAGCTTTCTATTCACTGTGCCAATTGATATCTTTTCTCTCTTTACACAACTACTACCTCATCTTTTTATTAGTGTGTTACAATGGATTCCATATTTGTTTCCATGCTTCATCTCTCCTATCCCTAATCTATTCTCCACCCAGCTCCCATAATGGGATTTTCCTATTATATCTATGTTTCCTTTATGCCAAATAAATAAATAAATCCATTGTCCTGACTTAGTGATAAGGGATATTCTATGATCTCATTAGTATAAAAAACTCTAAGTGAGAAAACTTCATCAACCAATATACATCAGTATCTTTTATGCAACTTATTATTTTAGAAAGTACTGTGAGATAAAGTGACTTGTACAGGGATGAGGCATCAATAAGCATGGGAGGTAGGGAAGGCCTGAACCTATGTACCCCTGGCTAGAAGGATAGTTTTCTATATATTTTGTCCCATTGCTTGCCATTACTTTGATACAATTTAATATTTATTTCACCCTTTTACAATATTATATTTTATATATGATTTCTCAATAATGTATGGTGATAAATGCATATAATTCATCCCATAAGTAAATTGATAGATGATAAAAAGAAACATAAAAATCAAAAATTGTTTTAGCATTACTAAGAGTATAATAAAAACACTTTGGAGACCAGTGGTTTAGAATATTGGGGATGAAAAACTAGCCCAAGATTGACATTTTGACTCTAAAGTGAATTGAATGCATCTGATTCCTTTCACACTATGGAGAAAAGATCTTATTTTCTCCTGTTACAACTAGCATAGCATTGTGATAAATCAAAAATGAAGTTGAAACCAGAGCCTGTCAAAATAAAACATAGACAGATGGACCCAGAATCCCATCAATGCAACAGAATGACAGCTCCAAAGAGCCCAATGTAACTATGGTCTGCAGGTTGCAGAGAATCTTGACTTGAAGATCTCTTAGTTACTCATAAGGATTTAGCCACTCATCTCAAATGTATCACATAACACCAATTTGTCCACTGGAGAGCCCTTTAAAATGCTCTACCCAGGCCTCTAATATTCAATAGATTGAGCATCCTCGTGCCTAGAAAATATAAAAAACTGAATCCTTTGAGAAGTCCTCTGGTGCCAATGGATCCTATCCGTTATGAACAAGAGCATTTTCTATAACATCCCCAGCATGGGACCCTACACCTTTTGCTTAAAGAGTTCTATATTCTAAATTTTAATATTCCCTCAGGTAGCTACTAGCTGTGTGACCTCAAAAAATTCATTTAATCCCTACTCTGATCCTCAATTTCCTCCTGCATTATATGGGGTTAATGATAGTATTTTTCTTCATCAAAATCTTGTGAAAATCAAATATGAGATGGAAAGTGTTTGACAAATATAAAAATACCATAAAAATAAAGGATGGACTTGTAATGCCATTGTTTTAAGGAAACCACAAGTGACAAAATGCCTTCCACAAAGGCAGATCAGTGCATTCTCTGCAACTTAGAGTTTTAGAAATTTGGCTTAAAGAACTGAGAAATAAAACAATTTGCCTAGAATCCCCTTTCCAGTATATATCTGAGATGGGGCTTAAACCCAGTTATTTTTGGCAATTAGCCTAGCTTTTTATATATGCTGCCTCTCATATATAAATATGTTTTTGTGTTCTATACTATGGTAAACAGCACAAAGATCGTATACCTCCACCCACTTGTCAAATGCACATAACCTTAACTGTATTGGATGTATTGTACTGTATATGTGTAGAGTGAGGATATGGATGGTTCAAGGAACATTGCCAAATATGGTGCAAGCTTTTTTCAAGCCCTTTGCAGGGCTTCTTACCTAACTTTGGTGTCTCCCTGGCACTCAACTTTCAGCTGTCTCAAAAAAAACTGTAGCATACACAGTGGCCACACCAAGGTGAACCATGTAGGCAAAGAGGCTAAACCATGTAACAGAGCAACAGAGGGGGCTCAATCTCATGAGTGAGTTGGATAGGTATTTTTCCCAAGCATGGGAAGACTTCTTTTAACAGAATACTGGGACAGAAACACTTTGTTCCAATGGTCATGAAGATAGCCGAAGCAAGCTTAGAGCTTGGACAATGAAGATGTCAAGATCATATGCTGCATGTTTAACATTTCTAGTCATCTTGATTTTTGTCTTGTCACTAAACTTTGGTGACTCCGGAAGAGAGACCGAGTTATAGCAGTCTAACACTACCTCATAGAAATCCAATTTCCATGCTACTCAAGACAACATCCCATGATGTCACTGGTCGTCTTCCAAAATGAAGGACAATCAACCACAATGGTTTCCATGTCCCATCTACCATTAGATTGAGTTCTTCCTAAAGGTAAAAAAAATAAGCAAATAATTATAGTTCTCTCTCTCTCTCTCTCTCTCTCTCTCTCTCTCTCTCTCTCTCTCTCTTTCTCTCTCTTTACATCTCTAAAGAGATGAGTAGGTATTGCAGTGTATAGAGTGGATATTTGGACCTGGAATTAGGAAGACTCTTCCTAAATTCAAATCAGGTCTTAAACACTTATAGGATGTGTGACTCTGGACAAGCTACTTAATGCTGGTTATTTCAGTTTCCTCATCTGTAAAATGAGCTACACAAGAAAATGACAAACCACACCAGTGTCTTTGGCAAGAAAACCCCAAATGGAATCACTAAGATTTGGACATATCTAAAACAATTCAACAATGTCAAGAAATGTCTCTGAGATTTAACAAAGTATATGAACCAGAATAACTCCAAAAGAAATATATATGGAGTGAATAGTCAACTAACTATATCTGAAGGGGCAGTGGATAGAGAGCACCAGTCCTGAAATCAGGGGACCTGAGTTCAAATTTTACTTCAGACACTTAACACTTCCTAGCTATGTGATCCTGGACAAGTCACTTAATCCAAATTGCCTCAGCATAAAAAAAAAAGTATCTGAATTATAAAGCATTTTATCCCTATATTTAATACATCATTTAATGTCATATTTACTTTTTATAGGATGCGTTACTTGATGCTTGGTGATACAAAGATAAAAATAAAAGGGAATGTGTTCGGGGGAGTATAGTGAAAAAAATGTCCCTATGTCTCTAAACAGCTGGTTCTCTGCCATTGTTGCTGATGACATCTTTAGAAAGTAAGGGATATTGTCCTTATATATAACTGGCAATATGAGATCAGAACAAAGCCTTCACACACATGGACCCTGCAAAGTCCAGTACTTCACAATGTACTTGAAAAGAGGGTGATTTCCAGAATGATGTTGAATTCCTTGATGATTTCTGAACACATCTATCTACAAAGAAAAGGTAAATAGATCTTATGACACTGCCTTCAAGAAACAGAAATCTCAGTCCCTAGATGGCCCCAACCAATCAGAGAGAGTATCTCTCATGGATTCTTAGAGCTAAAGGAGCTATAAAGTTCTTCTTACTTACAATATGAATCAGTGAAAACCTAGATTTTGCCACCTTCTATTCCCAGCACTTGTTCAAACTTTGCAGGGCCTCTGGGGAAAATATAACTACTCTAACAAGTTTCTGTTTCATGGGCGTCTGAGAAATATTATGATACTAGAAGTCTAGGGACCCTAGTATGGCAGTTGAGCTTCAGAATTAATAAATATAATAATAATAATAATAATAATAATATATTAGTTTTTATGGGCTATTGTGAGTTTTCAGCATTTAAGAAATGTAAATTCAAATGATCTATTCCTCATTGCAGTGCTGTGATGTGAGTAGGATTTTTTCTTTTCTTTTTTGTTACTTTGAAAATCAATAAAAGATATAAAGCAGGGAAAATAAAGAAACCTGAGGAAACTGAGGTACTGGGCAACAAAGGGGTTTGCTTTAGGGCCTCTCACTAGTTAATGACTTCTTTGGGATTAGAATTCAGCTCTCCTCATTCCTTTGGGCCTTTACAAAGATCAAACTGCCTCTCATGATGCATGGTCTGGAATGGCAAGAGCTTATTATCTTTTAAGCCTTTGAGACAATATGTGCCTTCTTTTAATAATGGCAGTAAGTGATATTTGTTTTTAATAATACAAGAGGAACTCTTTCCCTGAGAAGGAGAATGGTGAAAGGTCTCTTTCTCCTTCCCTCTAAGTACTATGTCCATTGCTTATTTTGTGGATAATAGAAGCACACCATCTGCTAGCTAATGACAAAGTTCACTTTTCAGGCAAAACATTCAGATATTTGCTGTTTATTTCCTTCCCTTTCTTCATAGATGATGAAGACTTTCCTGGTTTTTCCAGTTTATAGGTTTTGCCCATCAAGGTTATCTTGTGATTATTCTGGAAAGCCTGATTAATATATACCTATAAGTGGACATGTTGACATGTTGTCTCCTCCATTAGAATGTAAGCTTTTTGAAGGTAGAATCTATTTCTTTTTGATAGTGGGATGGGGGAATCATTAGCCCTTAACTAAATTCCTGCCACTTTATACATGTTTTTGATTGATTGATAAGAAGGAAGGATGATAATACTAATAATAATTAGATTTTTTTTTAAATTTTTCCCCTGGAATGAGTATTCCCTAGTCCCACATATGAGGAAAATTGCCCTACTTTTTGCAAAATAGTAAAACTGCAATAATGTTGCAATGAAACTTCTGCCTCTAATAAAACATAAGACTATAGTCAGAATAAATTATTATATGTATACATACCTATATATACATGTACATACACACATACATAGAAAGTGTTTATGTTCTTCAAAATAAAAAAGTTGTATTCCAAGATCTTGCTCAAGGTTAGTGCCATGAGTTATATGGAAAACCAGTTGAAATGGGAATAGGGAAGATGCTAACAGGATTAGAGCAAAAGGAGCAAAAGGAAATAAAATGTTGAAAAACAGATACATACAGCTTCATTTGCAACTATAAAATCAAATCTTTTCTTAAGAATTTAATTAAATAGCTATATTATTAATACAATTTGATAATGGTGGATGAATAAGACAATAAGTAAATTAAAATAAGTATTTATTGAGCACATAATAATTAATAAATACTGGTGCTGAGATACTAGTATGAAAGCAGGATAGCTCATTTTCTTAAAGATATTATTCAATAGGCTTTTTCAGTCAAAATTAAGTACCATGAAGTAGTAGAAAAGATATTGGGTTAGAAATGGGGAAAAAAAAACTCCTTACAATTTTAGAGAAAATATGTTTAGTAATAGGGTTTTGAAGGAGCTCTTCAAAGAGCTCTCTCAAGGGAGGCACAAGGTGTACGAAAGTGGTGGTAAAGGAGGGTTCTTTGCTGAGGAAAGTCTCAGGAAAGGTGATGGACATCAAAAAAAAGTCAATGGAAATACTACTTGTGCGATCAATGGCTTGGCTTTCTTTGATCATGACTCCAGAACTAGAGTGTGGAAGAATAGGGAGAGGAAAAGTCTGTGAAACAAGCAAAGTATCTGATGATAAGATTGCTAGGAACTAGGAAGTGGTGTGAAAGATAACTCTGGGGAAAGATCACTTCCCTGTTCTGGGCCTCTGTTCGCTCATACTTATTATGAGAAAATTAGGATAGATTATGTGTCTTAACTTCCTCTCAAAAAGTCATTAAGTGAACAATACTCAAAGAATCACAGATGGGGAAGGCTTCATAATGTGATCATATCATCAGCCAAAATTTCATGTTGAAAGAAACCTGTAGTCTTTACAGCTGCCAGGAAAGAAAATAATCTCCCTACTTGTGCATAGATCTTCTTCAAGATCCCTTAAAAGGGATACTGAAATTCTAGAGTGGCCAAAAGTATCTGAACTAAAACGAAAATGCGGGCTTGACAAAGTATCCAGTCAAAAAAGTTAATTCGGGAAGTACTGTGCAAGAGCAGGGGGTTATCTCCTAAAGAAGATTCCAAGTTCAAATCAAATAACAAAAAATTATATCATAAATCTCACCATTTATCTGGGAAATGAGATAGAAACAAATCTCTGATGAATATAAAATCTGACAATACATTAGAGATGTGCTACAGGAGTTCTGAATGGGGAGCTTGCTATTGATTAGGAAAGTTATCTTTCCGAGGAAAGTCACTGAAATTGGCCCTTAAAAGATCAATAAGAATGTTCCAAATAAAGAGGAAGAGAGAGATTATTCCATCCAGACAAAAAGAAGATTCTCAAAACAAATAGAAAACTGGCAATTGTAGAGTTTGTTCCAAAAAGCCCCATTTCCATTTTGTTTCAGCATGTAAAACACTATGGGATATTGAGGGCCTTGAATGTCATAAAGTTAAATTTAGTTATCAATCTGTATACAAGGTTGCATACGAAACCTGAGGAAAGGGGTATACAGTGTAGAATATGACTTAAAACATTTAAATTCTTAAGGATAAAAGGGAGAGGGCAGAGAGGGAAATTTTATGAGGAGAAATAGCAGGAAGGAAAGAAGACTGGGCAAAGTTACTTTATCGTGATCCCTTAACAAGATATTTTCCTGCTTAAAAACCTAATTGTTCTTCTAGGAATCTCATTATCCTGTAAGATACCATCAGTCCTGGAACTCCCACTACCTCAGTTTCCCTCTGCCCCCAGGGAGCCTTTTTTTCTATTTGGAGAGGAAGGCAGAGGAAGAGAGGAGAATTCACCTCAGGGTCTCCATTCAAGGACAGTAACCTGGGCAATTACTTCTTCATTTGGCACCTGGTTGCACCCCTATGGACTTTGCCATTATGCAATGGGTACTCTCCTCCTATTTTAAATTTTATATATACACACACACACACACACACACACACACACACATATATATATATATATATATATATATATATATATATATATATATATATATATATATATATATATATACACACATACATATATATATATACACACATACATATATATATATATATATATACTTGTGTGTATGTATACATATAAATTTTATTTGAACATGCATTTGTATGATAAATGTAACACATATTTATATGAATATAATATTATATACAGACTAGATGGAGATATAGAAAATGGATTAGATTCTAAATCCCCTGAATTCAGGGTCTCTTTTTTGCCTTCCTTTAAAGGCCCAGAATTTGCAATAGTGCCTGATACACAGTAGGTACTTAATAAAGTTGATTGACTGACTTAGATTAAAATGATCTATTTCACTATAACATGCATACCATGTATACTTACATTTGATAGATAGATCCAGTATATAGTCCACCTGTTATCTGAATTTAAATATATGAAATATTTATTTTCTACATGAACTAAATTTTGAAAATATAAACAGCCTGTGGGAAGGAAGATTCCTTTGCAGCATACTAAAATTCAGGTTATGTATAACAATTGCCAAATCACTTTTTTTTTCCAAAAGAAGTCATGATTGCCAGAATTTTAAACAGATTTATGAAGTATCTTTATTATAAAACCATTAGAATTCATTGGCTATTTTATTTTGGCTCAGAGTTTGCATATGTGGCAGTTTTAAAATAAACAACTTTGCCAGGCATACTGTCAAAAAAAAAACATAAGAAAAAAATTATTTTCTTTATATTTCTTGACTAGTTAAGTAAGAAGTTTTATCTTTTCAGGCTTACAAAAATAATTCCCAGTTTGGCAAAAGGTCAGTTACAGGATACAATTAGAACAATCACATGTCAGCTTTAACTTTGAGAATCAGTTACAAAATGCACAAGACTTCTGCCAGACCTGAGGGTGTAATATGTGTAAACTTGTAGTGACAGATTTTAAAAATTAAATGACAATCTATAAATTCTGGCATCTTGTCTTGTGAAAATATTTCCCAAACAATCCATAGGATCTTTATTTTTCAAAATGTTGTGAGAGTAGTTTTTATCATCTCATTATCATCATGTGATATGGAAACTGAAATGAAAATATGACATAGTTTGATACAAGCAAAAGCATTTTTTCTTGATTAAAATCAGGTTGGATAATTAGTGTTTATAATTTTACCATTTTACCATTTGAAGACCAGAAAAATATTGAACTTTTCATTTATTCCAGAGAAACAAAATGTTGGCTTTTCAAACAATTCCCTTGGCTCCATTTAGCTTTGAATTGGTTTGAGCTACATTTGGTTTTCGCTCTTTAATATTGAGTCAAGGTAACATAGTGAAGACAGAGCCGACTCTTGGGTCTACAAGATTCAAGTCCGTGATCTTTCTCAGAAAAAAATAATGATTGCATTATCCTGGGTAAGTCCTGCCAATTCTCAATGTCACAGACAACTTGCTAAGATTATAAATTACAGAGAAGTTGCTGTATTCTTTGAGAAAGCACAAGAATACTTTCCTGACTTTGTACTCTAAGAAGGCTGCCATATAGAAACCATATGGACTATCCACTTTATACTCCAAAGTTCATATTCCACATGGAATCTATAATGAAAATTTACTTTCAGGAACTCTCCACCTCAAGTACTCTCAGATTTGTGTTGCAGGCTTGTCCTGGACCTACTTTGTCAGGTCCACCAGGCTACGTTATTCCTTAGGATTTTGGGGTACCATCTGCTATTCACAGGATAGTTCCACCTTTATTGCCATAAGCTCAAGCCCTCCCGTGGCTGACTTCTGGTGTTTGTTAGGGAACCAGAAACTATATGGCCAATTGTATTTGACCATTTATCATTTAATACTTACAAAGGAATTTTTTCTTCATATATATAACAAAAAAATGTTATCTAGTTTGCTGAAAGAGTGTGGAAATCAGGAGATAAGTTCTGCATATAAAAACAAATGTTCCTATGTAGCATCCCTGCTAGATGTAACCTTCTACTGTCTGGAGACCCAAAGGTCACTCCTGAAGAAGATCCCTTAGTCCTCAGAGCATTAATTCTGATTTGGTTGTAACAGAAAATCTAGAATCCAACTACTGGGTACTCACAACTCTCTCAGTCTTTAAAACTTCATTCAGAAAGTTTAAAAATGATGGAGGGGGAGCAAGTCACTAAATACCTACGATGGGATCCAGACATTGATAAGTGCTTCTACAAACAATATCTCATTTGATCTTTAGAACAAAGTAGGTGCTATTATCAACCCCATTTTTCAATTGAGGAGAATGAGATAAACAGAGATGAATTGATGGGTCTAGGCTTGCACAACTAGTAAGGGCCAGAGTCTGGGTTTGAATTCCTATCTTTCTAAAGGAAGGGTGATGATAATGAGAAGGAAAGAGGAAAGTTAGAAGATGGTAGGGTATCACAAATCCAGAAGTTTAAAGTTTAGGTCATTGAACCAATTCCCTTCACCACCATTTTACAGTTGAGGAAAATTGGACCCAGAGAATTCAGCTGAATTATCTGTTATCAGAACCAAGATTAAGTCAGTAGACTCTGAATGTAGACCTCTGTCTAAAGTATCATGCTGTCTTCTATCCTGGTATTTCTCTGAGAAAGTGAATTAGGTTTCAAGTTCATGATGCTATTTAAATGGACATGACTAAATTGAGAAAAGGGCAACAGTAATGTACTTTGAGAAACCTGATCTTTAACTTTGACCCTTTACAGCAAGTAGTAGATGAAGAGTTAATGCAGGGTGGAATATGAATGGATCAAATAAGCATCTAAATAAATTAGGCCAAAAAAGTACATGGAGTGTCTTGAAGAATTTTACAAACAAGTAGAATAAAAAAAATTAAGATCCATTACAGAAGAATAAATAATTCTTCCAAGTTCATTTTATTAGGAGTAGTATTTTTGATTGAATACATTCATTTATTTTTAAAGTTTTGAATACTTTGCTAGTACTCTTGATCTGTTTTTTTTAGGGTCAAAATATAAAATATATACTGCATATAATACAAATAATTATATGGACATAGAATTCATCATTATATATTATGTAAAACATTTTATGTTTCATAAGTCATTATTCATAATACATCATATATACAATATATTTTAAAAGATCACATAATATAAATGTTGTATGTAACATAAATGTGTATTATATATTACACTGAAATAAAATATATGTATGTAATGTAAAAAAATCTTTAAAATAATTTCTAGAGTAACTAAAAGCTAATACAGACTGAAAATATAGTACGTTAAGCCCAATAAGCTTTTCAAAAAATTTGGAAAGTTTCTAAAACACTTGTTTGTATATCATGAAAATGAATGTCTCCAAATTAAATAATATTTTATAATAAAACCAATAATTCTTATCATTTCAGGGATGTGAACTATATCTGTGTTAGGAGCATGATACACATGGTTAGAATGATGTGTGCCCACTCCAAGGATCTTGGGAGAGGTAAGCAATGACATCCAAAGACATGCTTCTTAATTATACTTTGATATGTATCCAAGTGCAAAATTGTTGGGAATGTTATTTCTTCCTAAAACTTATGACAGAAAATTTGATATGAGAGAAATAGCCGAAAGGGAGCAGATTATTTTCAGGAGGAATTATTCCCAAATCATTTGAAGCTACTTGCATCATTGACAGACAAACTCATTTGGGATTCTTTGAATTCTGTATGCTGTGTAGTGATGGTGAAAGAGGCAGAAGATGAAAAAAGTGAAATTTTCATTCTGAATGTCTAGCTGGGAGCACACTGAATGTTATAGGATACATTCATGGGTGGTTAAGTGATATTTATTTATTTCTTTGAATGTGCTGAGCATCAAACCTATGCCTTTGAGGACATAACAAATGAAACTGAAGGTAAATTCTTGCCATTAGGGTGTTAACATTTAAATGGTGAAATAGGATGCAAAGTAGATAACATAGAAGAAAAAACAGCATTCACTGAGGAGAACAACATAGAACAAATGGTTAGATGTGTGATTGGAGAAATTGTGTAAGATAGTTGAAGAAGACATCCTGAAGTACCTGAATTCAAGTTCAATTACAAAATGGACCAAAAGAAAAGCATTGTAAAATGATACAGTATGAGAATTTCAGTCAAATCTCTAGGTAAAAAAAGAGAGAAAAGCTCAAGGAAAGCTCAAGATAGCTATAGCCCTTAAAATCATGTTCAACCAGATGTAACCACTGGCCAGAAGAAAAATTCAGAAAGCATGTGCCCACTTGGCAGAGGGATGTTTATTCTAAGCTATCTCTAAAGTGCTGAGACCCAGGGAGATCTATGGAAGAGGTAGTGACAGGAGGAGAGATGATACCTTTCTAGAATTTCCTTCTTATGTTCTCATTTGCCCCTTTATTTCTGTTCATTAGGCAATGCTACACCTTCATTTGATGAACTAGAAATCTCTAGTATTTATGTAGTACTTTTAGATTTGCGAAATATTTTACATATATTATCTAATTTTATCCTCACACACCTCCTGGAAGAATGGTGCTATTATTAGCATAATACACAAGTGAGGGAAGTGAAAAACAGTTAAATGACTTGCCAAAGAAATAATTATTAAATGTCTCTTGCAGGAATCAAATTCCGGTCTTTCCAGGTTCTAAATTTAACAGTCTATTCACTTTGTTATCTAGCATGGTTAGCATTATTTCCTAAGTCAATACGCTTTTCCCTCCATTATGACCCAGTGAAATCTTAATCACTCTTTGAAGTCAATCCAAATGTCAACTTCTCAATGAAGTCTCCATGATGGCTTTTTCCCCATAGACTTTGTGTAGCCCTTCAGTTCCTTCTCTCTCTATTGATTAAAGAGAGAATATGTCTGAGAAAATCTAGGGCCAGTCTTGAAGTCAAGAAGGGATGGATTCAAATCTTGTCTCTGACAAGCTGATTATATGAAAATATGTAAATCTCTGAGTGAGCAAAGCAGTTTTTCAAATTGTCTAAATCATAAATGAGTTAATAAGCTGATGTTGATTGGGGAATTCCCTTCTCTAGGGAAATACATTGTTTTGTTTTGGTTTCTATAGTGGAATTCTATGGACTTTTTTTTTTGTTTCTGTTTTTTTCATGCACAAAAAATAAAGATCATATTATAGGTATAGATTGAGAATGTCCTTCAGAGACTATTTAGTCCAATTTCCTAACTTTATGGGGGAAAAATACAGGACCAGAGAGGTTTTTACACAAGATTCTTTTGTCTTTTGCCAGTTGTTTTCCCATCCTATAGCAAAATGCTTTGAAAATATAAAATTCTTTATCTCCATGACTTTGTATTTGAGATATTTGCATATGTGTTGCATATTGATTAGTTAATAATCTCCATGAGATTGAGGATATTTTATTTATGATGAATTCAAGTCAATAAAGAAGGCCAGATCAAAGAGGGCTGGATGGACAATCAGGGTCTGAATTCAGATATTGACCTTATCATCCCCATGTGACTTGGGCAAGTCACATGACTGCTCTGCTATCCTGATGATTTGTAAGTCACAGAGTTAGGATAGATTTACCTGAAGCTTTCAACTTTGGATATATCCCCTTATTTATTGAAACAACAAAGAATAATTATATAGGAATGCTGAGTTTGCTGAAAGAGTGTGGAAATTAGGAGATAAGTTCTGAATATAAAAACAAAATTTACTCAGTTTTGTGAAAGACTGAAGATTATGAATGTTTGCTTAATTTTGTAGCAGATTATACAGCATAACATGAAAGATGTTTGGATAATCTGCAGAGAAGATCCAAAGATCATACAAAAACGTGCCACATTCATGCAGCAAAAGGAAAGTAAAGTGACCTTATTGAACTTCTTGAAAGGATTTTGAAGTTGATTGATCTAAAGGAAAATGGAGGCATAGTTCATCTAGATTTATAAATAGAGGAGAAAGAAGGACATATGAGTCAGAGAAAAAAATATTTAGCAATCTCTGAAACACATCTTCCCATGTTTCTCTGAGTTTCCTATATTCATTTTCCCCTTGTATCATACTTTTTTTTTTCATTCACATGCAAAGCACAATTGTACATCATTTAAAATATTTTATTAAAGCTTTTTAAAAAATTTTCCAAACATATGCATGGCTAGTTTTTTTTTTTTTCAAAATTAACCCTTAGAAAGGTTTGTGTTCCAATTTTTCCCCCTTCCCTTCACCACCCCTAGAAGGCAAGTAATCCAATATATGTTAAACATGGTAAAATATACATTAATTCCAATATATGCATACATATTTATACAATTATCTTTCTGCACAAGAAAAATTAAATCAAAAAGGAAAAAATGAGAGAAAATAAAATTCAAGCAAACAACAACAAAAAGAGTGAACTGCTATGTTGTGATCCACACTCACAGTCCTCTCTCTGGGTGCAGATGGCTTTCTTCATCACAAGATCATTGGAAATGGCCTGGATCATCTCATTATTTAAAAGAGTCACATCCAAAAGAATTGATTATTGTATAATCTTCTTGTCACTTTCACATTATTTTTAATGATACAAATATTTGATTTCCAGCTGTTTTCACAAATTATGATGCTAAGAGTAAATTTAACCTTCTGAGTCTTGGTAACAGGGACCTCATTAGGATATATTTCTTAAAAAAAAAAAAAAACTTTTTTAAGTCAATTAAAACTCTTAGCAAATTTTGTATGAGATTATTAGTAATTTTTCTTTCAGAATTCAACATTATTTTCCTAAAAGCTCTAGACAAAGCAATTGAGAGAATTTGCAGATGCACCTGCATTGAAATAGGAGGATTGTGTTCCCCTAGCATTTCTGAAAATGAGTTTTCAAATCTTTTAATATTTTTTGCTAATCTGATGGGTGACCTTTCAAGGTGCTTTTATCTCTTTATTAGTGATTGTAAGTTATGGTTTTCAATAATTATTGAGTGTATTTTGGGAGCTTGCTGGAACTCTGTCTTCCCAGAAATCAGCTGGAGTCAGGATCACTAAACGTCTTTATTCTTGATCTTTTACAGTCAAGGTCAGGGGGTTAGGCCTAGCTAACACACACACCAATCAAGTCAGCACAGAACAACTGGGGAGGGTCAACCTTCAAACAAGTTAATAGGGAACTGTCCAATTGGCAATGTCTCACGTGCTTCATTATCCAAGTGCATTGCTCAGTTCTAGCCCTTTACAGGAGCTTATATAATTTACTATATAGTATTCCTTTTTCCAGGAATAATTCTTGATCTTGACTAATTTGTGCCAATTTCTTATCAATTTCACATTTCAAACTCTCATTGGAGTTGTTCGATGAAATACTGCAGCAGCTACTGACTCCAAGACCTACCTCTTGAATGTTCTCTGAACAGATTTCATCCTTATGTCATAGACTCTTCCTCCTGTACTCCTAAGTTGCCTCGGGCTGGAAAAATGTCTTACCCAATCTCTTTTTTGTTCTGCACTCCAAAATTTAATTTGAGGTATAATTTCATAGTTGTTTAGAAAGCAATCTTGAGTTCAGTTGCTTTGCTGTTTATGCTCCACTATTTTGCTCTGTCCCTACAGCTGTCTCTCATAAACAAGACTTCACATGCCTTCAACACATGTGGTTACCAATTTCCTAACTGTATTTGCTTCTTAGTTCTTTTTGAAATCATGCAAATCATAACTTCTTTCAAAGCAAAGAGAAGGTATAAGCTTTTTGAGTCATTTTCTTATTCATCCTCCTTTCAGTTTTCTCTTCATGACATTACTTTGTATTATTTTTATCTGTACCTTTCAGGCAAATATAAGAACCTTGAGGACAGGAACTTTTTCCTTCATTCCTTCCTATCTTTCTTCCATCCTATCTCTTTCTTTCTTCCTTCCTACCTCTCTTTCCCTCCCTCCATCTCTCTCTCTCTCTCTCTCTCTCTCTCTCTCTCTCTCTCTCTCTCTCTCTCTCTCTCTCTCTCTCCTTCCTTCCTTCCTTCCTTCCTTCCTTCCTTCCTTCCTTCCTTCCTTCCTTCCTTCCTTCCTTCCTTCCTTCCTTCCTTCCTTCCTTCCTTCCTTCCTTCCTTCCTTCCTTCCTTCCTTCCTTCCTTCCTTCCTTCCTTCCTTCCTTCCTTCCTTCCTTCCTTCCTTCCTTCCTTCTTTCCCTCCCTCCCCTCCTCTTTCTTTGCTACCTTTCCTCCATTCTGTTTTCCAAGTGAATTTTTATTAAAGCATTTCTTTTTAAAAATACCACAAGCTTAATGCTTTCATGGATGACTACCCAGTGATTTTTAGGATTTAAATCCTCTCTTTGTAAAATTGAAATTACTTAGTTCAAATTGATTTTTTAACCCAGATGTTTTCTAGTTATCTTTGAAGTTAACAACAACAACAAAAAAAACTAATTTTAAATATCAATTTTAATTAATCACCAAACATTTATACCATTATTTAATCTGAATGGGTAGCTGGCATCTTGCATTTCGTTTGGCAAGCTGGATTTTCCTCTTCATATAATACAGCTGATATTGTATGAGCCTTATAGAATCTTCCTTCTTTCTCTCACATCTACTTGCTATAATATACCTTCAATTGTCTCCTTCTCACTATCAAATTGAGTGAAGCCCAATATTTTACATTTTCCCACATAAGCCCCTAACATGGAGAGAGTTCCTTCTGCTTTATGTCTTATTCTCTCCTTTTGATTACAAATTCCATGAGGGAAAGTACTATTTTTATCAAAATTTGGTGCTAGCCTAAGTAAATAGTACAGAATTATTTCATTGACACTGTTCTTCTTTGATTCACCTATCTATTCAATTATTCCTTCTTAGTCTGTCTCTTTTGGCATAAAAGTACCCATGTCCTTCCCATGTTGCATGAGAGCACCTTGGGGCTGTAGTCTTGAATTCTCTAACATTTGTCTAAGCAATCTCATCTGTTCTTCGGATTTCCATTATTATCTCTATGTACATCATTTTTAGGTCTCTGTATCCTACCCTCTTCCCTTTCCTGAATTTAGTCTCATATGACCAACTATTGGTCATAACTATCAGGAACTTCAAACAAAACATGTCCAATAAGAAACTCATTCTATTTTCCCCTAAAGTCATTTGTCTTCCCAATTTCCCAGTGCTGTCAATGGTACCTCTATTCTTCTTGTCTTCTGAGAATTATACTCAACCCTCTATTCTCACTCACATCACTCCTACTCTCTATAACAAATCAATTTCATAATATCTAGATATGTACAGGGCCAAGGCGAATCACGTTTATGATCTATGACATGTTGTACAATTGATTGATTTCTTCTTATACCAAAAAAAATGTATTGAATTGGTTATGAATCACTTTCATGGACAGAGAGAACAAATTGACCCCTTCAGAGCAGCAACTCCCTAGTAGAGTACAAAAATTAATTTTAATGCTTTGTGGTAGAGAGTAAATATATCATAACAATAATTCAAACATTTTGAACAGAGATTACCATAATACATGTCTTCTCTACCTCATGGTCCATGTCAATTAAGTTCCCTTGGATAGTCACAACAACCCAATTCAGAATCATTGTCTTGTATAAGAAATTTAGCTTTGCAAATTAAGGAATAAATCAATTATGAGTTTCCTGAAATGAATTGAAAAACATTCCCATCATTTTCCATAGTGTAACACATGTTAATTTAAATTTTATTTTCTGAAGTTTCTAAAGTTTAGCATTTTCAGAGGACAGAACTTCAGACAATGTATAAACATTACAAAGAAGTAAAAATAAATCCTGATAATTATATGATGATAGAATGGAAGTTATCCAAGAAAGGAATGCATTTTTTCTTTGAAAGAAGTCTTCAAATCAAAGCTAGATGAGCACTTATTGCTGATGTTGTAGGCTCGATTTTTCTTCAGTAACATTTTAGCGTACATTAAGATACAATCTTCAAAAGTTTATCTGATGTCTATTGATATTTCCATGTGCATCTCCATGAGAGATAGAATGATCTATTACAATTGAGGTTTACAAAAGAAATGCAATTGAAAAGTTGTTCCTCATCCTATTTTAGAGTTTAAATCAAATGAGTTTGATTGATTTATTCTTTGTTTTGTTTTTGTTTTTGTTTTTTAGAACTGCATATTTCTATGGTCATATAGTTCATCCATTGTTCTCCATTACTACAAAAGTGAGTAGGACTATCTTGCCATTCATTCTCAATGATGTACTTATTTCTCCATTTCCTTTGCAGCCAAAAAGTGAGTTACTTGAGGTCAGAAACGATGAATAGCCTATTATAGCTAAAATATCAGTACACACTGCTGCTCTTAACTACTTTTCCAGTTTCCCTTAACGCTTCTTAACATTGCTTCCCAATCTGAATGTCCTTCTTTGTTTTGGTTTTATATATACTTCCCCTCCCTAATATCTTGTCTCTACTCAAAGCTGGAGATATTTTATAAGCCTTTTGGAGAGAATTATCTCAATGAATTTTATTCTTTTTTATTGAATTGGATTAATTATTAAATTCAAACTTCAAAAAAGTGTAACAAAATAATTTAAATATATATGGTTAGATGCATATATATTCATCAAAAATAATAGAAGAGAAAACATAAAATTTATCATCATGAGTCTGATGTAATTACATGTTTTCAACTAGTCAAGTAAAAATAAAACAAAACATTTATTTATCAAGAACTGAGCTAGTCTAGCAGTGTGACCTTGGGCAAGTCACTTAACCCCAATTGCCTCAGCAAAAAAAAAAAAAAAAAAAAAAAAAGAACTGAGCTAGGGATAATAAGCACAAGAGTTCAAGCAATGGTTCACTAGTTCAGGAGACAAACTATATGCTTGCAACAAATATAAAGAAAATATTCCCAGGCAGCTAGATGGCGCAGTGGATAGAGCACTAGCATTGTACCAGAGGTACAGTGTAGTAGGAGTATCAGAGTTCAAATATGATATCAGACATTTAACACTTCCTAGCTATGTGACACTCAGCAAGTCATTTAACCCCAATTGCCTCAGCCAAAAAAAAAAAAAATCCCAAAATACAGCATCATGGATGGCTTTATGGTAATCGGTAACATTAATATAATCACTATAGTGATTTCTAAAGAAATACATTCAAATATCAAGTTTACATAGTTACATAGTTCAAGGAAGCTAATAATGGGATCTGATCTGTATGATATACAAACTTTTCCTGGTAAGGCCTATTCCTATTCCTGCCCCATGCCCTTTTATCCTCTTCGGCTGTTGGGTACACTGTCTAGTAAATGCTACATACAAGACGGTGGAGAAAGGAACAAAAAATATTTAAGCACCTACTATGTATCAGATACTATGCTAAATCACTTTACAAAAGAATCCTGGGAGTTAGATGCTCTATTTCACCCCCATCTTACAATTGAAGAAAGTGAGTCAGACAAATTAAGTGATTTGTCAGGATCACACAACTAGTGAATGTCTAAAGTTGGGTTTGATACAGAATATTTCTGACTTCCGTCCAGCCACCAGCTTCCCTTAATTAGACTGTCCAGCAAACTTCCCATATTCCCCTTAGCTCTCTTGATATCATAACACAAGACATGATCTGTCCAACTATTGAGGACAGGAACTTTTTCCTTATCTCTTATTCCTGCCAACAAGTCAGCTTCCTTTCTCATCCATAACTCTCTCTAATATGAATCTTAATGTCATCTCCTTTCATTGGTAACATATTACAGACTATTTATACCTACCATGTAATTTTCCTTTGTCCTTAGGTTGATAAAAAAATTAAATTCTTTAGTTACCATAGTGTTCCAGTACTCACAGATACAGTCTGTTAATCAACTAAAAAAAAAAAAACAAACAAACAAACAAATAAAAAGGTAATGGATATTTTCTCTTTTTTGGCAGAAATTCTGCTATTTGTGATTTTAATTTGTCATCAATCTTATCTATAATGCAGGTGAATCTTAGCACATTATAATAGCTAAGGTGGTATTTATGGAGGGTTAAGGGTTAAGAGTGCAAATCTTTTGTTCCTTTAAATATATTTTGATTAAGTTCAAAGCAACTGACAAATATGCTGCAGAGACCTTCACTACAGACTACATATTAGAAGGGCAGCTAAATGGTGCAATGGATAGAGCACCATCCCTTAAGTCAGAAGGACCAGAGTTCAAATCTGGCCTCAGACACTTAACACTTCATATGTCTTTGCTGTGTGACCCTAGGCATGCCATTTAACCTCAATTGCCTCAGCAATTAGGAATCAGACTTTTTGACCAAGTTACTCCTTTCACATGTTCAGCTAATGTCTTTTAATGATATTTAAGATGAAAAATGCACACAATGTATAATTAAAATATTTAAGGCTCAAAACCCAATTAGACACATAGAATTTAAAAAAATCTTCTGAAATTTGAATTCAGTGATAAATCTTTATGAGGATCTGGTTTTTAAAATAAAGTGGAAGGAAAGTGTTAAGTAGGGAAATTTGTGTACAACCAAGGCTTTATGGGAAATGAGATCATACACAGCTGTCTCAGCTTATGTTTGTATTCCCCAGGGGGAAAAAATGAATGAATCAGAGAAACATTTCTCTGCAAGAGAAATTTACTTGAGGAGGTTGTAAATATGCAAATCATTTTTACAAATTGCCATTCTGCTCAGGTTACAAGTAGGTGGGATTTGGAATCAAAAGGCCTACCTATAGTCCTTATGACCTTGAGCCATAATCACCTTTTTAGGGCTTATTGTTCTTAAGTGAAAACTGAAAGAGGTTGATAGCTAATTAATATTTTCTTTCCCCAGAAGTAGCTGATATTACAGTGCATTAAGAGTTATACCTAGAATCTGAAATATCTTAGTTCAAATTTGGCTTTAGACATAATAACTCGACACTGGGCTTGCAACTTATTTCTATTTTCTCAACTTTAAAATTAGGGTACTAATAACATGTATCCCATACTGATGTGATTTAGGAGCACAATTGCTGATTTCAAATGATGTATTTGTGGTTAAGCAACAGTTGACGTAGGCACCAAATATAAGGGTTCAGTCACGTGAAGAATTTGCAAAACCCATTCTCTTCGACAAAATGTAGTCTTATTCAGGAAAAAAAAAGTTACAGACAAAATGAAGAGATAAAATAGTACCAGGAGTGGGAAATATAAACTAGAACTGGAGGACATATAGTTAGTAAAGAAAAGGGGTTTTTAACATTTATTGATGGGAAAGACAGCTTCCCTAGTGGAACTCGCAATTAACCCACAAAAAGGAAATACCCCAATGAGGTTGGAGTATGCTCTTATGTGGCAGACTAAATCTATAGAGAAGTTTAGCACCTTAAAAGAGTTAGTTATAAGAAAGGAAAAGACAACATGAGGCCTGGGGTGGGGAGAATGAGAAGAGAGACACTTTAAAGCATGGTGGGGAGAGAAGACAGACATTACATGGTATGGGAAAATGGTGAGAGGAATAAGGAAGAATGCCATGGTGGATAGAACAAAAAGGGTTCATAAAAGATGATGTGAACAATGAATAGATTTGTGGGGGAAATTTAACCTGAAGAGTTTGACATAACTTGGGTTTCTGACTGGACATAGCATGGTGGAGCTACCCACAATCTCCAGAAAGGGTTAGATCATAAAATTAAACTGATCCCCATCACTGTTTTTCTCCATCTGTCTTAGGGAGCCATTCCATCAATCCTTCTGTCTTTCTCTGCAAAATGCACCTAGTTACTTAGGACCTCATCAATAGGATTGCTATGAAGATCAGTTGAGGTGATAATGATTTTGACACATAGTAGGTACTTTACAAGCATTTCTTATGCATATACTATGTGCCAAATACCATGTTAAATCCTAGTGATAAAAAAGATACAAATTCAGCTTTTGTCCTCCAAGAGCTAACATTATAATAGGGGAGCCAACTTGCAAACAAATATGTACTGATTTACTAATTATAAGGAAATTCAGGATGTAAAAATAAGGAGAGAGTGAGTTTCCAGAAATGGGAATTAAGAACCGGAGTTCATAGTTAGGCATGTAAATCAGAGAATAAGATACAAGAAAATTGAATAGGTAAGGTAGGACTCATACTTAAAACCAGGCAACTTTTGGAAGAATGTACCTTAATCAAAGGATGAGAATGTATAGTGGGATCAGATAAATAGTACTATATAGGAAGATATTCCCTTTTACAGAAATCTACAAATGTGAAGAGAAAGTTTGATGACTCAAATGTGAGCTACAGATCAAAGGAAGGAGACATAAATCTGATATTGCAGTTATTGATGAAGGAAATGGATAATTACTTTTGTCACTTATCATAGAATTAATTCAGACAGAATATAGATTTGATTGAGTTCTTGAATTATACATGTTTGCTAGCACTGTGTGTCTCAGTATATCTCAATATCCTTTTTTCTTTTTGCCTCTCTGCCTTTGTTTCTCCATATCTCTGTTTCTATCTCTGTCTCTCCCCAAAAAGAACAAATCATAAGTTTGTGATTTACCTTTCTAATAGAGAACTTTTAAATCAAGTTATAGAAATTGATATTCTGAATATACTACTAATCAATGAAGAGTAATTGATCTGTGAAGTGGAAATAACAGGAACCTTGGGAGAAAAGGATTATGATGTTTGAAAAGTTGTTTTAATCAATTTGATGTCCTTTGTCTGATAGCCTATTTATTAAAATGACAAGTTTTAAGAAATTCACAAAAATTGTCTCTTGATGTATGATTCTTAAAATAATGCCATCCCAAGAGGGAATGGAAACTTGGAATAAAGCTCTAACTAAAATGAAAGAGAGAGAGAGAGGGAAAGAGGGAGAGAGGGAGAGATATTTGAGTAAAATGGGGTAGCTCAGACAGGTCTCCACTAAGTGCGTATTTAGAAGATTGTGTGCAAAAGATACAAATGAGAGCATATAAAGGGGATGGGAATAAAGTTATATATTCATGAAAGAATCATGTCACTGATTCCAAAGCCCTAAATTAAATTAGT